>NW_027650104.1:0-172000 GCF_965287045.1 Carcharhinus amblyrhynchos | reverse complement strand
CCCCTCTGTTTCCAGCCTCCTGTTTCTGCCCCCTCTTTCCAGCCGCCTGTTTCTCCCCCTCTGTTTCCAGACTCCTGTTTCTCCCCCTCTGTTTCCAGACTCCTGCTTCTGCCCCACTGTTTCCAGACTCCTGTTTCTCCCCCTCTGTTTCCAGACTCCTATTTCTCCCCCTCTGTTTCCAGACTCCTGTTTCTCACCCTCTGTTTCCAGTCTCCTGTTTCTGCCCCTCTGTTTCCAGCCTCCTGTTTCTGCCCCTCTGTTTCCAGCCTCCTGTTTCTCTCCCTCTGTTACCAGACTCTTGTTTCGCCCCCTCTGTTTCCAGACTCCTGTTTCTGCCCCTCTGTTTCCAGCCTCCTCTTTCTGCCTCTCTGTTTCCAGCCTCCTGTTTCTGCCCCTCTGTTTCCAGACTCCTGTTTCTCCCCCTCTGTTTCCAGCCTCCTGTTTCTGCCCCTCTGTTTCCAGCCTCCTGTTTCTCCTCCTCTGTTTTCAGACTCCTGTTTCTGCCCCTCTGTTTCCAGCCTCCTGTTTCTCCTCCTCTGTTTCCAGCCTCCTATTTCTCCCCCTCAGTTTCCAGACTCCTGTTTCTCCTCCTCTGTTTTATGACTCCTGTTTCTCCTCCTCTGTTTCTAGACTCCTGTTTCTGCCCCTCTGTTTCCAGACTGCTGTTTCAGCCCCTCTGTTTCCAGACTCCTGTTTCTGCCCCTCTGTTTCCAGACTCCTGTTTCTGCCCCTCTGTTTCCAGACTCCTGAATCTGCCCCTCTGTTTCCAGCCTCCTCTTTCTCACACTCTGTTTCCAGTCTCCTGTTTCTCACCCTCTGTTTCCAGACTCCTGTTTCTCCGCATCTGTTTCCAGACTCCTGTTTCTCCCCTTCTGTTTCCAGACTCCTGTTTCTCCCCCTCTGTTTCCAGACTCCTGTTTCTCCCCCTCTGTTTCCAGACTCCTGTTTCCCCCGCTCTGTTTCCAGACTCCTGTTTCTGCCCGTCTGTTTCCAGAATCCTGTTTCTCACCCTCTGTTTCCAGTCTCCTGCTTCTGCCCCTCTGTTTCCAGCCTCCTGTTTCTGCCGCACTGTTTCCAGCCTCCTGTTTCTCTCCCTCTGTTTCCCGACTCCTGTTTCTCCCCCTCTGTTTCCAGACTCATGTTTCTGCCCCTCTGTTTCCAGACTCCTGTTTCTGCCCCTCTGTTTCCAGCCTCCTCTTTCTGCCTCTCTGTTTCCAGCCTCCTGTTTCTGCCCCTCTGTTTCGAGACTCCTGTTTCTGCCTCTCTGTTTCCAGACTCCTGTTTCTCCCCCTCTGTTTCCAGACTCCTGTTTCTCCCCCTCTGTTTCCAGCCTCCTGTTTCTGCCCCTCTGTTTCCAGCCTCCTGTTTCTCCTCCTCTGTTTTCAGACTCCTGTTTCAGCCCCTCTGTTTCCAGACTCCTGTTTCTCCTCCTCTGTTTCCAGCCTCCTGTTTCTCCCCCTCAGGTTCCAGACTCCTGTTTCTCCTCCTCTGTTTTCAGACTGCTGTTTCTGCCCCTCTGTTTCCAGACTCCTTTTTCCCCACGTCTGTTTCCGGACTCCTGTTTCTCCCCATCTGTTTCCAGACTCCTGTTTCTCTCCCTCTGTTTCCAGACTCCTGTTTCTCCCCCTCTGTTTCCAGACTCCTGTTTCTGCCCCTCTGTTTCCAGACTCCTGTTTCTGCCCCTCTGTTTCCAGACGCCTGTTTCTCACCCTCTGTTTCCAGACTCCTGTTTCTCCCCCTCTGTTTACAGACTCCTGTTTCTGCCCCTCTGTTTCCAGCCTCCTGTTTCTCCCCCTCTGTTTCCAGCCTCCTGTTTCTCCCCCTCTGTTTCGAGACTCCTGTTTCTGCCTCTCTGTTTCCAGACTCCTGTTTCTCACCCACTGTTTCCAGCCTCCTGATTCTGCCCCTCTGTTTCCAAACTCTGGTTTCTTCGCCTCTGTTTCCATACTCCGGATTCTCCCCCTTTGTTTCCAGGCTCCTGTTTCTGCCGCTCTGTTTCCAGACTCCTGTTTCTCACCCACTGTTTCCAGCCTCCTGATTCTGCCCCTCTGTTTCCAAACTCCGGTTTCTTCGCCTCTGTTTCCATACTCCGGTTTCTGCCCCTTTGTTTCCAGGCTCCTGTTTCTGCCGCTCTGTTTCTAGACTCCTGTTTCTCACCCTCTGTTTCTAGACTCCTGTTTCTGCCCCTCTGTTTCCAGACTGCTGTTTCTGCCCCTCTGTTTCCAGACTCCTGTTTCTCACCCTCTGTTTCCAGACTGCTGTTTCTGCCCCTCTGTTTCCACTCTACTGTTTCTGCCCCGCTGATTCCAGACTCCTGTTTCTGCCTCTCTGTTTCCAGACATCTGTTTCTCACCCTCTGTTTCCAGACTCCTGTTTCTGCCCCTCTGTTTCCAGTCTCCTGTTTCTCACCCTCTGCTTCCAGACTCCTGTTTCTCCGCATCTGTTTCCAGACTCCTGTTTCTCCCCTTCTGCTTCCAGACTCCTGTTTCTCCCCCTCTGTTTCCAGACTCCTGTTTCTCCCCGTCTGTTTCCAGACTCCTGTTTCCCCCCCTCTGTTTCCAGTCTGCTGTTTCTGCCCCTCTGTTTCCAGTCTCCTGATTCTGCCCCTCTGTTTCCAGCCTCCTGTTTCTCGCACTCTTTTTCCAGACTCCTGTTTCTGCCCCTCTGTTTCCAGACTCCTGTTTCTCCCCCTCTGTTTCCAGACTCCTATTTCTCCCCCTCTGTTTCCAGACTCCTGTTTCTCACCCTCTGTTTCCAGTCTCCTGTTTCTGCCCCTCTGTTTCCAGCCTCCTGTTTCTGCCCCTCTGTTTCCAGCCTCCTGTTTCTCTCCCTCTGTTTCCAGACTCCTGTTTCTCCCCCGCTGTTTCCAGACTCCTGTTTCTGCCCCTCTGTTTCCAGACTCCTGTTTCTCCCCCTCAGTTTCCAGACTCCTGTTTCTGCCCCTCTGTTTCCAGACTCCTGTTTCTCCTCCTCTGTTTCCAGACTCCTGCATCTGCCCCTCTGTTTCCAGACTCCTGTTTCTCCCCCTCTGTTTCCAGACTCCTATTTCACCCCCTCTGTTTCCAGAGTCCTGTTTCTCACCCTCTGTTTCCAGTCTCCTGTTTCTGCCCCTCTGTTTCCAGCCTCCTGTTTCTGCCCCTCTGTTTCCAGCCTCCTGTTTCTCTCCCTCTGTTTCCAGACTCCTGTTTCTCCCCCTCTGTTTCCAGACTTCTGTTTCTGCCCCTCTGTTTCCAGACTCCTGTTTCTGCCCCTCTGTTTCCAGCCTCCTCTTTCTGCCTCTCTGTTTCCAGCCTCCTGTTTCTGCCCCTCTGTTTCCAGACTCCTGTTTCTCCCCCTCTGTTTCCAGCCTCCTGTTTCTGCCCCTCTGTTTCCAGCCTCCTGTTTCTCCTCCTCTGTTTTCAGACTCCTGTTTCTGCCCCTCTGTTTCCAGACTCCTGTTTCTCCTCCTCTGTTTCCAGCCTCTTGTTTCTCCCCCTCAGTTTCCAGACTCCTGTTTCTCCTCCTCTGTTTTCAGACTCCTGTTTCTGCCCCTCTGTTTCCAGACTCCTGTTCCCCCACCTCTGTTTCCGGGCTCCTGTTTCTCCCCATCTGTTTCCAGACTCCTGTTTCTCCCCCACTGTTTCCAGACTCCTGTTTCTCCCCCTCTGTTTCCAGCCTCCTGTTTCTCTCCCTCTGTTTCCAGACTCCTGTTTCTCCCCCTCGGTTTCCAGACTCCTGTTTCTGCCCCTCTGTTTCCAGACTCCTGTTTCTGCCCCTCTGCTTCCAGACGCCTGTTTCTCACCCTCTGTTTCCAGACTCCTGTTTCTCCCCCTCTGTTTCCAGACTGCTGTTTCTGCCCCTCTGTTTCCAGCCTCCTGTTTCTCCCCCTCTGTTTCCAGCCTCATGTTTCTCCCCCTCTGTTTCCAGACTCCTGTTTCTGCCTCTCTGTTTCCAGACTCCTGTTTCTCACCCATTGTTTCCAGCCTCCTGTTTCTGCCTCTCTGTTTCCAGACTCCTGTTTCTCCCCCTCTGTTTCGAGACTCCTGTTTCTGCCTCTCTGTTTCCAGACTCCTGTTTCTCACCCACTGTTTCCAGCCTCCTGATTCTGCCCCTCTGTTTCCAAACTCCTGTTTCTTCGCCTCTGTTTCCATACTCCGGTTTCTGCCCCTTTGTTTCCAGGCTCCTGTTTCTGCCGCTCTGTTTCCAGACTCCTGTTTCTCACCCTCTGTTTCTAGACTCCTGTTTCTGCCCCTCTGTTTCCAGACTGCTGTTTCTGCCCCTCTGTTTCCAGACTCCTGTTTCTCACCCTCTGTTTCCAGACTGCTGTTTCTGCCCCTCTGTTTCCACTCTACTGTTTCTGCCCCTCTGTTTCCAGACTCTTGTTTCTGCCTCTCTGTTTCCAGACACCTGTTTCTCACCCTCTGTTTCCAGACTCCTGTTTCTGCCCCTCTGTTTCCAGTCTCCTGAATCTGCCCCTCTGTTTCCAGCCTCCTCTTTCTCACCCTCTGTTTCCAGTCTCCTGTTTCTCACCCTCTGTTTCCAGACTCCTGTTTCTCCCCATCTGTTTCCAGACTCCTGTTTCTCCCCTTCTGTTTCCAGACTCCTGATTCTCCCCCTCTGCTTCCAGACTCCTGTTTCTCCCCCTTTGTTTCCAGACTCCAGTTTCCCCCCCTCTGTTTCCAGTCTGCTGTTTCTGCCCCTCTGTTTCCAGACTCCTGTTTCTGCCTCTCTGTTTCCAGACACCTGTTTCTCACCCTCTGTTTCCAGACTCCTGATTCTGCCCCTCTGTTTCCAGTCTCCTGATTCTGCCCCTCTGTTTCCAGCCTCCTGTTTCTCACACTCTTTTTCCAGACTCCTGTTTCTGCCCCTCTGTTTCCAGACTCCTGTTTCTGCCCCACTGTTTCCAGACTCCTGTTTCTGCCCCTCTGTTTCCAGCCTCCTGTTTCTGCCCCCTCTTTCCAGCCTCCTGTTTCTCCCCCTCTGTTTCCAGACTCCTGTTTCTCCCGCTCTGTTTCCAGACTCCTGCATCTGCCCCTCTGTTTCCAGACTCCTGATTCTCCCCCTCTGTTTCCAGACTCCTATTTCTCCCCCTCTGTTTCCAGACTCTTGTTTCTCACCCTCTGTTTCCAGTCTCCTGTTTCTGCCCCTCTGTTTCCAGCCTCCTGTTTCTGCCCCTCTGTTTCCAGCCTCCTGTTTCTCTCCCTCTGTTTCCAGACTCCTGTTTCTCCCCCTCTGTTTCCAGACTCCTGTTTCTGCCCCTCTGTTTCCAGACTCCTGTTTCTGCCCCTCTGTTTCCAGCCTCCTCTTTCTGCCTCTCTGTTTCCAGCCTCCTGTTTCTGCCCCTCTGTTTCCAGACTCCTGTTTCTCCCCCTCTGTTTCCAGCCTCCTGTTTCTGCCCCTCTGTTTCCAGCCTCCTGTTTCTCCTCCTCTGTTTTCAGACTCCTGTTTCTGCCCCTCTGTTTCCAGCCGCCTGTTTCTGCTCCTCTGTTTCCAGCCTCCTGTTTCTCCCCCTCAGTTTCCAGACTCCTGTTTCTCCTCCTCTGTTTTCAGACTCCTGTTTCTGCCCCTCTGTTTCCAGACTCCTGTTTCCCCACCTCTGTTTCCGGACTCCTGTTTCTCCCCATCTGTTTCCAGACTCCTGTTTCTCCCCCTCTGTTTCCAGACTCCTGTTTCTCCCCCTCTGTTTCCAGCCTCCGGTTTCTTCGCCTCTGTTTCCATACTCCGGTTTCTGCCCCTTTGTTTCCAGGCTCCTGTTTCTGCCGCTCTGTTTCCAGACTCCTGTTTCTCACCCTCTGTTTCTAGACTCCTGTTTCTCCCCTCTGTTTCCAGACTACTGTTTCTGCCCCTCTGTTTCCAGACTCCTGTTTCTCACCCTCTGTTTCCAGAGTCTGTTTCTGCCCCTCTGTTTCCACTCTACGGTTTCTGCCCCTCTGATTCCAGACTCCTGTTTCTGCCTCTCTTTTTCCAGACATCTGTTTCTCACCCTCTGTTTCCAGACTCCTGTTTCTGCCCCTCTGTTTCCAGTCTCCTGAATCTGCCCCTCTGTTTCCAGTCTCCTGTTTCTCACCCTCTGCTTCCAGACTCCTGTTTCTCCGCATCTGTTTCCAGACTCCTGTTTCTCCCCTTCTGTTTCCAGACTCCTGTTTCTCCCCCTCTGTTACCAGACTCCTGTTTCTCCCCCTCTGTTTCCAGACTCCTGTTTCCCCCACTCTGTCTCCAGTCTGCTGTTTCTGCCCCTCTGTTTCCAGTCTCCTGATTCTGCCCCTCCGTTTCCAGCCTCCTGTTTCTCGCACTCTTTTTCCAGACTCCTGTTTCTGCCCCTCTGTTTCCAGACTCCTGTTTCTGCCTCTCTGTTTCCAGACTCCTGTTTCTGCCCCTCTGTTTCCAGCCTCCTGTTTCTACCCCCTCTTTCCAGCCTCCTGTTTCTCCCGCTCTGTTTCCAGACTCCTGTTTCTCCCCCTCTGTTTCCAGACTCCTGCTTCTGCCTCTCAGTTTCCAGACATCTGTTTCTCACCCTCTGTTTCCAGACTCCTGTTTCTGCCCCTCTGTTTCCAGTCTCCTGAATCTGCCCCTGTGTTTCCAGCCTCCTCTTTCTCACCCTCTGTTTCCAGTCTCCTGTTTCTCACCCTCTGCTTCCAGACTCCTGTTTCTCCGCATCTGTTTCCAGTCTCCTGTTTCTCCCCTTCTGTTTCCAGACTCCTGTTTCTCCCCCTCTGTTTCCAGACTCCTGTTTCTCCCCCTCTGTTTCCAGACTCCTGTTTCCCCCCCTCTGTTTCCAGTCTGCTGTTTCTGCCCCTCTGTTTCCAGTCTCCTGATTCTGCCCCTCTGTTTGAAGCCTCCTGTTTCTCGCACTCTTTTTCCAGACTCCTGTTTCTGCCCCTCTGTTTCCAGACTCCTGTTTCTGCCCCACTGTTTCCAGACTCCTGTTTCTGCCCCTCTGTTTCCAGCCTCCTGTTTCTACCCCCTCTTTCCAGCCTCCTGTTTCTCCCGCTCTGTTTCCAGACTCCTGTTTCTCCCCCTCTGTTTCCAGACTCCTGCTTCTGCCCCTCTGATTCCAGACTCCTGTTTCTCCCCCTCTGTTTCCAGACTCCTGTTTCTGCCTCTCTGTTTCCAGACTCCTGTTTCTCCCCCTCTGTTTCGAGACACCTGTTTCTGCCTCTCTGTTTCCAGACTCCTGTTTCTTACCCACTGTTTCCAGCCTCCTGATTCTGCCCCTCTGTTTCCAAACTCCGGTTTCTTCGCCTCTGTTTCCATACTCCGGTTTCTGCCCCTTTGTTTCCAGGCTCCTGTTTCTGCCGCTCTGTTTCCAGACTCCTGTTTCTCACCCTCTGTTTCTAGACTCCTGTTTCTGCCCCTCTGTTTCCAGACTGCTGTTTCTGCCCCACTGTTTCCAGACTCCTGTTTCTCACCCTCTGTTTCCCGACTGCTGTTTCTGCCCCTCTGTTTCCACTCTACTGTTTCTGCCCCTCTGATTCCAGACTCCTGTTTCTGCCTCTCTGTTTCCAGACATCTGTTTCTCACCCTCTGTTTCCAGACTCCTGTTTCTGCCCCTCTGTTTCCAGTCTCCTGAATCTGCCCCTCTGTTTCCAGCCTCCTCTTTCTCACCCTCTGTTTCCAGACTCCTGTTTCTCCACCTCTGTTTCCAGCCTCCTGTTTCTGCCCCTCTGTTTCCAGCCTACTGTTTCTTCTCCTCTGTTTTCAGACTCCTGTTTCTGCCCCTCTGTTTCCAGCCTCCTGTTTCTCCTCCTCTGTTTCCAGCCTCCTGTTTCTCCCCCTCAGTTTCCAGACTCCTGTTTCTCCTCCTCTGTTTTCAGACTCCTGTTTCTGCCCCTCTGTTTCCAGACTCCTGTTTCTCCCCCTCTGTTTCCAGACTCCTGTTTCTCCCCCTCTGTTTCCAGACTCCTGTTTCTCCCCCTCTGTTTCCAGCCTCCTGTTTCTCTCCCTCTGTTTCCAGACTCCTGTTTCTCCCCCTCTGTTTCGAGACTCCTGTTTCTGCCTCTCTGTTTCCAGACTCCTGTTTCTCACCCACTGTTTCCAGCCTCCTGATTCTGCCCCTCTGTTTCCAAACTCCTGTTTCTTCGCCTCTGTTTCCATACTCCGGTTTCTGCCCCTTTGTTTCCAGGCTCCTGTTTCTGCCACTCTGTTTCCAGACTCCTGTTTCTCACCCTCTGTTTCTAGACTCCTGTTTCTGCCCCTCTGTTTCCAGACTGCTGTTTCTGCCCCTCTGTTTCCAGACTCCTGTTTCTCACCCTCTGTTTCCAGACTGCTGTTTCTGCCCCTCTGTTTCCACTCTACTGTTTCTGCCCCTCTGTTTCCAGACTCCTGTTTCTGCCTCTCTGTTTCCAGACACCTGTTTCTCACCCTCTGTTTCCAGACTCCTGTTTCTGCCCCTCTGTTTCCAGTCTCCTGAATCTGCCCCTCTGTTTCCAGCCTCCTCTTTCTCACCCTCTTTTTCCATTCTCCTGTTTCTTACCCTCTGTTTCCAGACTCCTGTTTCTCCCCATCTGTTTCCAGACTCCTGTTTCTCCCCTTCTGTTTCCAGACTCCTGTTTCTCCCCCTCTGTTTCCAGAATCCTGTTTCTCCCCCTCTGTTTCCAGACTCCAGTTTCCCCCCCTCTGTTTCCAGTCTGCTGTTTCTGCCCCTCTGTTTCCAGACACCTGTTTCTCCCCCTCTGTTTCCAGACTCCTGTTTCCCCCCCTCTGTTTCCAGTCTGCTGTTTCTGCCCCTCTGTTTCCAGTCTCCTGATTCTGCCCCTCTGTTTCCAGACTCCTGTTTCTGCCCCTTTGTTTCCAGACGCCTGTTTCTCACCCTCTGTTTCCAGACTCCTGTTTCTCCCCGTCTGTTACCAGACTCCTGTTTCTGCCCCTCTGTTTCCAGCCTCCTGTTTCTCCCCCTCTGTTTCCAGCCTCCTGTTTCTCCCCCTCTGTTTCCAGACTCCTGTTTCTGCCTCTCTGTTTCCAGTCTCCTGTTTCTCACCCACTGTTTCCAGCCTCCTGTTTCTGCCTCTCTGTTTCCAGACTCCTGTTTCTCCCCCTCTGTTTCGAGACTCCTGTTTCTGCCTCTCTGTTTCCAGACTCCTGTTTCTCACCCACTGTTTCCAGCCTCCTGTTTCTGCCCCTCTGTTTCCAAACTCCTGTTTCTTCACCTCTGTTTCCATACTCCGGTTTCTGCCCCTTTGTTTCCAGGCTCCTGTTTCTGCCGCTCTGTTTCCAGACTCCTGTTTCTCACCCTCTGTTTCTAGACTCCTGTTTCTGCCCCTCTGTTTCCAGACTGCTGTTTCTGCCCCTCTGTTTCCAGACTCCTGTTTCTCACCCTCTGTTCCCAGACTCCTGTTTCTCGCCCTCTGTTTCCAGTCTCCTGAATCTGCCCCTCTGTTTCCAGCCTCCTCTTTCTCACCCTCTGTTTCCAGTCTCCTGTTTCTCACCCTCTGCTTCCAGACTCCTGTTTCTCCGCATCTGTTTCCAGACTCCTGTTTCTCCCCTTCTGTTTCCAGACTCCTGTTTCTCCCCCTCTGTTTCCAGACTCCTGTTTCTCCCCCTCTGTTTCCAGACTCCTGTTTCCCCCACTCTGTTTCCAGTCTGCTGTTTCTGCCCCTCTGTTTCCAGACTCCTGATACTGCCCCTCTGTTTCCAGCCTCCTGTTTCTCGCACTCTTTTTCCAGACTCCTGTTTCTGCCCCTCTGTTTCCAGACTCCTGTTTCTGCCCCACTGTTTCCAGACTCCTGTTTCTGCCCCTCTGTTTCCAGCCTCCTGTTTCTGCCCCCTCTTTCCAGCCTCCTGTTTCTCCCCCTCTGTTTCCAGACTCCTGTTTCTCCCCCTCTGTTTCCAGACTCCTGCTTCTGCCCCTCTGTTTCCAGACTCCTGTTTCTCCCCCTCTGTTTCCAGACTCCAATTTCTCCCCCTCTGTTTCCAGACTCCTGTTTCTCACCCTCTGTTTCCATTCTCCTGTTCTGCCCCTCTGTTTGCAGCCTCCTGTTTCTGCCCCTCTGTTTCCAGCCTCCTGTTTCTCTCCCTCTGTTTCCAGACTCCTGTTTCTCCCCCTCTGTTTCCAGACTCCTGTTTCTGCCCCTCTGTTTCCAGACTCCAGTTTCTGCCCCTCTGTTTCCAGCCTCCTCTTTCTGCCCCTCTGTTTCCAGCCTCCTGTTTCTGCCCCTCTGTTTCCAGACTCCTGTTTCTCCCCCTCAGTTTCCAGCCTCCTGTTTCTGCCCCACTGTTTCCAGCCTCCTGTTTCTCCTACTCTGCTTTCAGACTCCTGTTTCTGCCCCTCTGTTTCCAGCCCCCTGTTTCTCCTCCTCTGTTTCCAGCCTCCTGTTTCTCCCCGTCAGTTTCCAGACTCCTGTTTCTCCTCCTCTGTTTTCAGACTCCTGTTTCTGCCCCTCTGTTTCCAGACTCCTGTATCCCCACCTCTGTTTCCGGACTCCTGTTTCTCCCCATCTGTTTCCAGACTCCTGTTTCTCCCCCTCTGTTTCCAGACTCCTGTTTCTCCCCCTCTGTTTCCAGCCTCCTGTTTCTCTCCCTCTGTTTCCAGACTCCTGTTTCTCCCCCTCTGTTTCCAGACTCCTGTTTCTGCCCTCTGTTTCCAGCCTCCTGTTTCTGCCCCCTCTTTCCAGCCTCCTGTTTCTCCCCCTCTGATTCCAGACTCCTGTTTCTCCCCCTCTGTTTCCAGACTCCTGCATCTGCCCCTCTGTTTCCAGACTCCTGTTTCTCCCCCTCTGTTTCCAGACTCCAATTTCACCCCCTCTGTTTCAAGACTCCTGTTTCTCACCCTCTGATTCCAGTCTCCTGTTTCTGCCCCTCTGTTTCCAGCCTCCTGTTTCTGCCGCTCTGTTTCCAGCCTCCTGTTTCTCTCCCTCTGTTTCCAGACTCCTGTTTCTCCCCCTCTGTTTCCAGACTCCTGTTTCTGCCCCTCTGTTTCCAGACTGCTGTTTCTGCCCCTCTGTTTCCAGACACCTGTTTCTCACCCTCTGTTTCCAGACTCCTGTTTCTGCCCCTCGGTTTCCAGTCTCCTGAATCTGCCCCTCTGTTTCCAGCCTCCTCTTTCTCACCCTCTGTTTCCAGTCTCCTGTTTCTCACCCTCTGTTTCCAGACTCCTGTTTCTCCCCATCTGTTTCCAGACTCCTGTATCTCCCCTTCAGTTTCCAGAATCCTGTTTCTCCCCCTCTGTTTCCAGACTCCTGTTTCTCCCCCTCTGTTTCCAGACTCCTGTTTCCCCCCCTCTGTATCCAGTCTGCTGTTTCTGCCCCTCTGTTTCCAGTCTCCTGATTCTGCCCCTCTGTTTCCAGCCTCCTGTTTCTCGCCCTCTTTTTCCAGCCTCCTGTTTCTCCCCCTCTGTTTCCAGACTCCTGTTTCTGCCCCTCTGTTTCCAGACTCCTGTTTCTGCCCCTCTGTTTCCAGACGCCTGTTTCTCACCCTCTGTTTCCAGACTCCTGTTTCTCCCCGTCTGTTACCAGACTCCTGTTTCTGCCCCTCTGTTTCCAGCCTCCTGTTTCTCCCCCTCTGTTTCCAGCCTCTTGTTTCTCCCCCTCTGTTTCCAGACTCCTGTTTCTGCCTCTCTGTTTCCAGACTCCTGTTTCTCACCCACTGTTTCCAGCCTCCTGTTTCTGCCTCTCTGTTTCCAGACTCCTGTTTCTCACCCACTGTTTCCAGCCTCCTGTTTCTGCCCCTCTGTTTCCAGACTCCTGTTTCTTCGCCTCTGTTTCCAGACTCCTGTTTCTCACCCTCTGTTCCCAGACTCCTGTTTCTCGCCCTCTGTTTCCAGTCTCCTGAATCTACCCCTCTGTTTCCAGCCTCCTCTTTCTCACCCTCTGTTTCCAGTCTCCTGTTTCTCACCCTCTGCTTCCAGACTCCTGTTTCTCCGCATCTGTTTCCAGACTCCTGTTTCTCCCCTTCTGTTTCCAGACTCCTGTTTCTCCCCCTCTGTTTCCAGACTCCTGTTTCTCCCCCTCTGTTTCCAGACTCCTGTTTCCCCACCTCTGTTTCCAGTCTGCTGTTTCTGCCCCTCTGTTTCCAGCCTCCTGTTTCTCGCACTCTTTTTCCAGACTCCTGTTTCTGCCCCTCTGTTTCCAGACTCCTGTTTCTGCCCCACTGTTTACAGACTCTTGTTTCTCCCCCTCTGTTTCCAGACTCCTGTTTCTCCCCCTCTGTTTCAAGACTCCTGCTTCTGCCCCTCTGTTTCCAGACTCCTGTTTCTCCCCCTCTGTTTCCAGACTCCTATTTCTCCCCCTCTGTTTCCAGACTCCTGTTTCTCACCCTCTGTTTCCATTCTCCTGTTTCTGCCCCTCTGTTTCCAGCCTCCTGTTTCTGCCCGTCTGTTTCCAGCCTCCTGTTTCTCTCCCTCTGTTTCCAGACTCCGGTTTCTCCCCCTCTGTTTCCAGACTCCTGTTTCTGCCCCACTGTTTCCAAACTCCTGTTTCTGCCCCTCTGTTTCCAGCCTCCTGTTTCTGCCCCCTCTTTCCAGCCTCCTGTTTCTCCCCCTCTGTTACCAGACTCCTGTTTCTCCCCCTCTGTTTCCAGAATCCTACATCTGCCCCTCTGTTTCCAGACTCCTGTTTCTCCCCCTCTGTTTCCAGACTCCAATTTCACCCCCTCTGTTTCAAGACTCCTGTTTCTCACCCTCTGTTTCCAGTCTCCTGTTTCTGCCCCTCTGTTTCCAGCCTCCTGTTTCTGCCCCTCTGTTTCCAGACGCCTGTTTCTCTCCCTCTGTTTCCAGACTCCTGTTTCTCCCCCTCTGTTTCCAGACTCCTGTTTCTGCCCCTCTGTTTCCAGACTCCTGTTTCTGCCCCTCTGTTTCCAGCCTCCTCTTTCTGCCTCTCTGTTTCCAGCCTCCTGTTTCTGCCCCTCTGTTTCCAGACTCCTGTTTCTCCCCCTCTGTTTCCAGCCTCCTGTTTCTGCCCCTCTGTTTCCAGCCTCCTGTTTCTCCTCCTCTGTTTTCAGACTCCTGTTTCTGCCCCTCTGTTTCCAGCCTCCTGTTTCCCCTCCTCAGTTTCCAGCCTCCTGTTTCTCCCCCTCAGTTTCCAGACTCCTGTTTCTCCTCCTCTGTTTTCAGACTCCTGTTTCTGCCCCTCTGTTTCCAGACTCCTGTTTCCCCACCTCTGTTTCCGGACTCCTGTTTCTCCCCATCTGTTTCCAGACTCCTGTTTCTCCCCCTCTGTTTCCAGACTCCTGTTTCTCCCCCTCTGTTTCCAGCCTCCTGTTTCTCTCCCTCTGTTTCCAGACTCCTGTTTCTCCCCCTCTGTTTCCAGACTCCTGTTTCTGCCCCTCTGTTTCCAGACTCCTGTTTCTGCCCCTCTGCTTCCAGACGCCTGTTTCTCACCCTCTGTTTCCAGACTCCTGTTTCACCCCCTCTGTTTCCAGACTGCTGTTTCTGCCCCTCTGTTTCCAGCCTCCTGTTTCTCCCCCTCTGTTTCCAGCCTCCTGTTTCTCCCCCTCTGTTTCCAGTCTCCTGTTTCTGCCTCTCTGTTTCCTGACTCCTGTTTCTCACCCACTGTTTCCAGCCTCCTGTTTCTGCCTCTCTGTTTCCAGACTCCTGTTTCTGCCCCTCTGTTTCGAGACTCCTGTTTCTGCCTCTCTGTTTCCAGACTCCTGTTTCTCACCCACTGTTTCCAGCCTCCTGTTTCTGCCCCTCTGTTTCCAAACTCCTGTTTCTTCACCTCTGTTTCCATACTCCGGTTTCTGCCCCTTTGTTTCCAGGCTCCTGTTTCTGCCGCTCTGTTTCCAGACTCCTGTTTCTCACCCTCTGTTTCTAGACTCCTGTTTCTGCCCCTCTGTTTCCAGACTGCTGTTTCTGCCCCTCTGTTTCCAGACTCCTGTTTCTCACCCTCTGTTTCCAGACTGCTGTTTCTGCCCCCCTGTTTCCACACTACTGTTTCTGCCCCTCTGTTTCCAGACTCCTGTTTCTGCCTCTCTGTTTCCAGACTCCTGTTTCTCACCCTCTGTTCCCAGACTCCTGTTTCTCGCCCTCTGTTTCCAGTCTCCTGAATCTGCCCCTCTGTTTCCAGCCTCCTCTTTCTCACCCTCTGTTTCCAGTCTCCTGTTTCTCACCCTCTGCTTCCAGACTCCTGTTTCTCCGCATCTGTTTCCAGACTCCTGTTTCTCCCCTTCTGTTTCCAGACTCCTGTTTCTCCCCCTCTGTTTCCAGACTCCTGTTTCTCCCCCTCTGTTTCCAGACTCCTGTTTCCCCCACTCTGTTTCCAGTCTGCTGTTTCTGCCCCTCTGTTTCCAGACTCCTGATACTGCCCCTCTGTTTCCAGCCTCCTGTTTCTCGCACTCTTTTTCCAGACTCGTGTTTCTGCCCCTCTGTTTCCAGACTCCTGTTTCTGCCCCACTGTTTCCAGACTCCTGTTTCTGCCCCTCTGTTTCCAGCCTCCTGTTTCTGCCCCCTCTTTCCAGCCTCCTGTTTCTCCCCCTCTGTTTCCAGACTCCTGTTTCTCCCCCTCTGTTTCCAGACTCCTGCTTCTGCCCCTCTGTTTCCAGACTCCTGTTTCTCCCCCTCTGTTTCCAGACTCCTGTTTCTCCCCCTCTGTTTCCAGACTCCTGTTTCTCCCCCTCTGTTTCCAGACTCCTGCTTCTGCCCCTCTGTTTCCAGACTCCTGTTTCTCCCCCTCTGTTTCCAGACTCCAATTTCTCCCCCTCTGTTTCCAGACTCCTGTTTCTCACCCTCTGTTTCCATTCTCCTGTTCTGCCCCTCTGTTTCCAGCCTCCTGTTTCTGCCCCTCTGTTTCCAGCCTCCTGTTTCTCTCCCTCTGTTTCCAGACTCCTGTTTCTCCCCCTCTGTTTCCAGACTCCTGTTTCTGCCCCTCTGTTTCCAGACTCCAGTTTCTGCCCCTCTGTTTCCAGCCTCCTCTTTCTGCCCCTCTGTTTCCAGCCTCCTGTTTCTGCCCCCTCTTTCCAGCCTCCTGTTTCTCCCCCTCTGTTTCCAGACTCCTGTTTCTCCCCCTCTGTTTCCAGACTCCTGCTTCTGCCCCTCTGTTTCCAGACTCCTGTTTCTCCCCCTCTGTTTCCAGACTCCAATTTCTCCCCCTCTGTTTCCAGACTCCTGTTTCTCACCCTCTGTTTCCATTCTCCTGTTCTGCCCCTCTGTTTGCAGCCTCCTGTTTCTGCCCCTCTGTTTCCAGCCTCCTGTTTCTCTCCCTCTGTTTCCAGACTCCTGTTTCTCCCCCTCTGTTTCCAGACTCCTGTTTCTGCCCCTCTGTTTCCAGACTCCAGTTTCTGCCCCTCTGTTTCCAGCCTCCTCTTTCTGCCCCTCTGTTTCCAGCCTCCTGTTTCTGCCCCTCTGTTTCCAGACTCCTGTTTCTCCCCCTCAGTTTCCAGCCTCCTGTTTCTGCCCCACTGTTTCCAGCCTCCTGTTTCTCCTACTCTGCTTTCAGACTCCTGTTTCTGCCCCTCTGTTTCCAGCCCCCTGTTTCTCCTCCTCTGTTTCCAGCCTCCTGTTTCTCCCCGTCAGTTTCCAGACTCCTGTTTCTCCTCCTCTGTTTTCAGACTCCTGTTTCTGCCCCTCTGTTTCCAGACTCCTGTATCCCCACCTCTGTTTCCGGACTCCTGTTTCTCCCCATCTGTTTCCAGACTCCTGTTTCTCCCCCTCTGTTTCCAGACTCCTGTTTCTCCCCCTCTGTTTCCAGCCTCCTGTTTCTCTCCCTCTGTTTCCAGACTCCTGTTTCTCCCCCTCTGTTTCCAGACTCCTGTTTCTGCCCTCTGTTTCCAGCCTCCTGTTTCTGCCCCCTCTTTCCAGCCTCCTGTTTCTCCCCCTCTGATTCCAGACTCCTGTTTCTCCCCCTCTGTTTCCAGACTCCTGCATCTGCCCCTCTGTTTCCAGACTCCTGTTTCTCCCCCTCTGTTTCCAGACTCCAATTTCACCCCCTCTGTTTCAAGACTCCTGTTTCTCACCCTCTGATTCCAGTCTCCTGTTTCTGCCCCTCTGTTTCCAGCCTCCTGTTTCTGCCGCTCTGTTTCCAGCCTCCTGTTTCTCTCCCTCTGTTTCCAGACTCCTGTTTCTCCCCCTCTGTTTCCAGACTCCTGTTTCTGCCCCTCTGTTTCCAGACTGCTGTTTCTGCCCCTCTGTTTCCAGACACCTGTTTCTCACCCTCTGTTTCCAGACTCCTGTTTCTGCCCCTCGGTTTCCAGTCTCCTGAATCTGCCCCTCTGTTTCCAGCCTCCTCTTTCTCACCCTCTGTTTCCAGTCTCCTGTTTCTCACCCTCTGTTTCCAGACTCCTGTTTCTCCCCATCTGTTTCCAGACTCCTGTATCTCCCCTTCAGTTTCCAGAATCCTGTTTCTCCCCCTCTGTTTCCAGACTCCTGTTTCTCCCCCTCTGTTTCCAGACTCCTGTTTCCCCCCCTCTGTATCCAGTCTGCTGTTTCTGCCCCTCTGTTTCCAGTCTCCTGATTCTGCCCCTCTGTTTCCAGCCTCCTGTTTCTCGCCCTCTTTTTCCAGCCTCCTGTTTCTCCCCCTCTGTTTCCAGACTCCTGTTTCTGCCCCTCTGTTTCCAGACTCCTGTTTCTGCCCCTCTGTTTCCAGACGCCTGTTTCTCACCCTCTGTTTCCAGACTCCTGTTTCTCCCCGTCTGTTACCAGACTCCTGTTTCTGCCCCTCTGTTTCCAGCCTCCTGTTTCTCCCCCTCTGTTTCCAGCCTCTTGTTTCTCCCCCTCTGTTTCCAGACTCCTGTTTCTGCCTCTCTGTTTCCAGACTCCTGTTTCTCACCCACTGTTTCCAGCCTCCTGTTTCTGCCTCTCTGTTTCCAGACTCCTGTTTCTCACCCACTGTTTCCAGCCTCCTGTTTCTGCCCCTCTGTTTCCAGACTCCTGTTTCTTCGCCTCTGTTTCCAGACTCCTGTTTCTCACCCTCTGTTCCCAGACTCCTGTTTCTCGCCCTCTGTTTCCAGTCTCCTGAATCTACCCCTCTGTTTCCAGCCTCCTCTTTCTCACCCTCTGTTTCCAGTCTCCTGTTTCTCACCCTCTGCTTCCAGACTCCTGTTTCTCCGCATCTGTTTCCAGACTCCTGTTTCTCCCCTTCTGTTTCCAGACTCCTGTTTCTCCCCCTCTGTTTCCAGACTCCTGTTTCTCCCCCTCTGTTTCCAGACTCCTGTTTCCCCACCTCTGTTTCCAGTCTGCTGTTTCTGCCCCTCTGTTTCCAGCCTCCTGTTTCTCGCACTCTTTTTCCAGACTCCTGTTTCTGCCCCTCTGTTTCCAGACTCCTGTTTCTGCCCCACTGTTTACAGACTCTTGTTTCTCCCCCTCTGTTTCCAGACTCCTGTTTCTCCCCCTCTGTTTCAAGACTCCTGCTTCTGCCCCTCTGTTTCCAGACTCCTGTTTCTCCCCCTCTGTTTCCAGACTCCTATTTCTCCCCCTCTGTTTCCAGACTCCTGTTTCTCACCCTCTGTTTCCATTCTCCTGTTTCTGCCCCTCTGTTTCCAGCCTCCTGTTTCTGCCCGTCTGTTTCCAGCCTCCTGTTTCTCTCCCTCTGTTTCCAGACTCCGGTTTCTCCCCCTCTGTTTCCAGACTCCTGTTTCTGCCCCACTGTTTCCAAACTCCTGTTTCTGCCCCTCTGTTTCCAGCCTCCTGTTTCTGCCCCCTCTTTCCAGCCTCCTGTTTCTCCCCCTCTGTTACCAGACTCCTGTTTCTCCCCCTCTGTTTCCAGAATCCTACATCTGCCCCTCTGTTTCCAGACTCCTGTTTCTCCCCCTCTGTTTCCAGACTCCAATTTCACCCCCTCTGTTTCAAGACTCCTGTTTCTCACCCTCTGTTTCCAGTCTCCTGTTTCTGCCCCTCTGTTTCCAGCCTCCTGTTTCTGCCCCTCTGTTTCCAGACGCCTGTTTCTCTCCCTCTGTTTCCAGACTCCTGTTTCTCCCCCTCTGTTTCCAGACTCCTGTTTCTGCCCCTCTGTTTCCAGACTCCTGTTTCTGCCCCTCTGTTTCCAGCCTCCTCTTTCTGCCTCTCTGTTTCCAGCCTCCTGTTTCTGCCCCTCTGTTTCCAGACTCCTGTTTCTCCCCCTCTGTTTCCAGCCTCCTGTTTCTGCCCCTCTGTTTCCAGCCTCCTGTTTCTCCTCCTCTGTTTTCAGACTCCTGTTTCTGCCCCTCTGTTTCCAGCCTCCTGTTTCCCCTCCTCAGTTTCCAGCCTCCTGTTTCTCCCCCTCAGTTTCCAGACTCCTGTTTCTCCTCCTCTGTTTTCAGACTCCTGTTTCTGCCCCTCTGTTTCCAGACTCCTGTTTCCCCACCTCTGTTTCCGGACTCCTGTTTCTCCCCATCTGTTTCCAGACTCCTGTTTCTCCCCCTCTGTTTCCAGACTCCTGTTTCTCCCCCTCTGTTTCCAGCCTCCTGTTTCTCTCCCTCTGTTTCCAGACTCCTGTTTCTCCCCCTCTGTTTCCAGACTCCTGTTTCTGCCCCTCTGTTTCCAGACTCCTGTTTCTGCCCCTCTGCTTCCAGACGCCTGTTTCTCACCCTCTGTTTCCAGACTCCTGTTTCACCCCCTCTGTTTCCAGACTGCTGTTTCTGCCCCTCTGTTTCCAGCCTCCTGTTTCTCCCCCTCTGTTTCCAGCCTCCTGTTTCTCCCCCTCTGTTTCCAGTCTCCTGTTTCTGCCTCTCTGTTTCCTGACTCCTGTTTCTCACCCACTGTTTCCAGCCTCCTGTTTCTGCCTCTCTGTTTCCAGACTCCTGTTTCTGCCCCTCTGTTTCGAGACTCCTGTTTCTGCCTCTCTGTTTCCAGACTCCTGTTTCTCACCCACTGTTTCCAGCCTCCTGTTTCTGCCCCTCTGTTTCCAAACTCCTGTTTCTTCACCTCTGTTTCCATACTCCGGTTTCTGCCCCTTTGTTTCCAGGCTCCTGTTTCTGCCGCTCTGTTTCCAGACTCCTGTTTCTCACCCTCTGTTTCTAGACTCCTGTTTCTGCCCCTCTGTTTCCAGACTGCTGTTTCTGCCCCTCTGTTTCCAGACTCCTGTTTCTCACCCTCTGTTTCCAGACTGCTGTTTCTGCCCCCCTGTTTCCACACTACTGTTTCTGCCCCTCTGTTTCCAGACTCCTGTTTCTGCCTCTCTGTTTCCAGACTCCTGTTTCTCACCCTCTGTTCCCAGACTCCTGTTTCTCGCCCTCTGTTTCCAGTCTCCTGAATCTGCCCCTCTGTTTCCAGCCTCCTCTTTCTCACCCTCTGTTTCCAGTCTCCTGTTTCTCACCCTCTGCTTCCAGACTCCTGTTTCTCCGCATCTGTTTCCAGACTCCTGTTTCTCCCCTTCTGTTTCCAGACTCCTGTTTCTCCCCCTCTGTTTCCAGACTCCTGTTTCTCCCCCTCTGTTTCCAGACTCCTGTTTCCCCCACTCTGTTTCCAGTCTGCTGTTTCTGCCCCTCTGTTTCCAGACTCCTGATACTGCCCCTCTGTTTCCAGCCTCCTGTTTCTCGCACTCTTTTTCCAGACTCGTGTTTCTGCCCCTCTGTTTCCAGACTCCTGTTTCTGCCCCACTGTTTCCAGACTCCTGTTTCTGCCCCTCTGTTTCCAGCCTCCTGTTTCTGCCCCCTCTTTCCAGCCTCCTGTTTCTCCCCCTCTGTTTCCAGACTCCTGTTTCTCCCCCTCTGTTTCCAGACTCCTGCTTCTGCCCCTCTGTTTCCAGACTCCTGTTTCTCCCCCTCTGTTTCCAGACTCCTGTTTCTCCCCCTCTGTTTCCAGACTCCTGTTTCTCCCCCTCTGTTTCCAGACTCCTGCTTCTGCCCCTCTGTTTCCAGACTCCTGTTTCTCCCCCTCTGTTTCCAGACTCCAATTTCTCCCCCTCTGTTTCCAGACTCCTGTTTCTCACCCTCTGTTTCCATTCTCCTGTTCTGCCCCTCTGTTTCCAGCCTCCTGTTTCTGCCCCTCTGTTTCCAGCCTCCTGTTTCTCTCCCTCTGTTTCCAGACTCCTGTTTCTCCCCCTCTGTTTCCAGACTCCTGTTTCTGCCCCTCTGTTTCCAGACTCCAGTTTCTGCCCCTCTGTTTCCAGCCTCCTCTTTCTGCCCCTCTGTTTCCAGCCTCCTGTTTCTGCCCCTCTGTTTCCAGACTCCTGTTTCTCCCCCTCAGTTTCCAGCCTCCTGTTTCTGCACCACTGTTTCCAGCCTCCTGTTTCTCCTACTCTGCTTTCAGACTCCTGTTTCTGCCCCTCTGTTTCCAGCCCCCTGTTTCTCCTCCTCTGTTTCCAGCCTCCTGTTTCTCCCCGTCAGTTTCCAGACTCCTGTTTCTCCTCCTCTGTTTTCAGACTCCTGTTTCTGCCCCTCTGTTTCCAGACTCCTGTATCCCCACCTCTGTTTCCGGACTCCTGTTTCTCCCCATCTGTTTCCAGACTCCTGTTTCTCCCCCTCTGTTTCCAGACTCCTGTTTCTCCCCCTCTGTTTCCAGCCTCCTGTTTCTCTCCCTCTGTTTCCAGACTCCTGTTTCTCCCCCTCTGTTTCCAGACTCCTGTTTCTGCCCTCTGTTTCCAGCCTCCTGTTTCTGCCCCCTCTTTCCAGCCTCCTGTTTCTCCCCCTCTGATTCCAGACTCCTGTTTCTCCCCCTCTGTTTCCAGACTCCTGCATCTGCCCCTCTGTTTCCAGACTCCTGTTTCTCCCCCTCTGTTTCCAGACTCCAATTTCACCCCCTCTGTTTCAAGACTCCTGTTTCTCACCCTCTGATTCCAGTCTCCTGTTTCTGCCCCTCTGTTTCCAGCCTCCTGTTTCTGCCGCTCTGTTTCCAGCCTCCTGTTTCTCTCCCTCTGTTTCCAGACTCCTGTTTCTCCCCCTCTGTTTCCAGACTCCTGTTTCTGCCCCTCTGTTTCCAGACTCCTGTTTCTGCCCCTCTGTTTCCAGCCTCCTCTTTCTGCATCTCTGTTTCCAGCCTCCTGTTTCTGCCCCTCTGTTTCCAGACTCCTGTTTCTCCCCCTCTGTTTCCAGCCTCCTGTTTCTGCCCCTCTGTTTCCAGCCTCCTGTTTCTCCTCCTCTGTTTTCAGACTCCTGTTTCTGCCCCTCTGTTTCCAGCCTCCTGTTTCTCCTCCTCTGTTTCCAGCCTCCTGTTTCTCCCCCTCAGTTTCCAGACTCCTGTTTCTCCTCCTCTGTTTTCAGACTCCTGTTTCTGCCCCTCTGTTTCCAGACTCCTGTTTCCCCACCTCTGTTTCCGGACTCCTGTTTCTCCCCATCAGTTTCCAGACTCCTGTTTCTCCCCCTCTGTTTCCAGACTCCTGTTTCTCCCCCTCTGTTTCCAGCCTCCTGTTTCTCTCCCTCTGTTTCCAGACTCCTGTTTCTCCCCCTCTGATTCCAGACTCCTGTTTCTGCCCCTCTGTTTCCAGACTCCTGTTTCTGCCCCTCTGCTTCCAGACGCCTGTTTCTCACCCTCTGTTTCCAGACTCCTGTTTCTCCCCCTCTGTTTCCAGACTGCTGTTTCTGCCCCTCTGTTTCCAGCCTCCTGTTTCTCCCCCTCTGTTTCCAGCCTCCTGTTTCTCCCCCTCTGTTTCCAGACTCCTGTTTCTGCCTCTCTGTTTCCAGACTCCTGTTTCTCCCCCTCTGTTTCGAGACTCCTGTTTCTGCCTCTCTGTTTCCAGACTCCTGTTTCTCCCCCTCTGTTTCGAGACTCCTGTTTCTGCCTCTCTGTTTCCAGACTCCTGTTTCTCACCCACTGTTTCCAGCCTCCTGATTCTGCCCCTCTGTTTCCAAACTCCTGTTTCTTCGCCTCTGTTTCCATACTCCGGTTTCTGCCCCTTTGTTTCCAGGCTCCTGTTTCTGCCGCTCTGTTTCCAGACTCCTGTTTCTCACCCTCTGTTTCTAGACTCCTGTTTCTGCCCCTCTGTTTCCAGACTGCTGTTTCTGCCCCTCTGTTTCCAGACTCCTGTTTCTCACCCTCTGTTTCCAGACTGCTGTTTCTGCCCCTCTGTTTCCACTCTACTGTTTCTGCCCCTCTGTTTCCAGACTCCTGTTTCTGCCTCTCTGTTTCCAGACACCTGTTTCTCACCCTCTGTTTCCAGACTCCTGTTTCTGCCCCTCGGTTTCCAGTCTCCTGAATCTGCCCCTCTGTTTCCAGCCTCCTCTTTCTCACCCTCTGTTTCCAGTCTCCTGTTTCTCACCCTCTGTTTCCAGACTCCTGTTTCTCCCCATCTGTTTCCAGACTCCTGTATCTCCCCTTCAGTTTCCAGAATCCTGTTTCTCCCCCTCTGTTTCCAGACTCCTGTTTCTCCCCCTCTGTTTCCAGACTCCTGTTTCCCCCCCTCTGTATCCAGTCTGCTGTTTCTGCCCCTCTGTTTCCAGTCTCCTGATTCTGCCCCTCTGTTTCCAGCCTCCTGTTTCTCGCCCTCTTTTTCCAGCCTCCTGTTTCTCCCCCTCTGTTTCCAGACTCCTGTTTCTGCCCCTCTGTTTCCAGACTCCTGTTTCTGCCCCTCTGTTTCCAGACGCCTGTTTCTCACCCTCTGTTTCCAGACTCCTGTTTCTCCCCGTCTGTTACCAGACTCCTGTTTCTGCCCCTCTGTTTCCAGCCTCCTGTTTCTCCCCCTCTGTTTCCAGCCTCTTGTTTCTCCCCCTCTGTTTCCAGACTCCTGTTTCTGCCTCTCTGTTTCCAGACTCCTGTTTCTCACCCACTGTTTCCAGCCTCCTGTTTCTGCCTCTCTGTTTCCAGACTCCTGTTTCTCACCCACTGTTTCCAGCCTCATGTTTCTGCCCCTCTGTTTCCAGACTCCTGTTTCTTCGCCTCTGTTTCCAGACTCCTGTTTCTCACCCTCTGTTCCCAGATTCCTGTTTCTCGCCCTCTGTTTCCAGTCTCCTGAATCTACCCCTCTGTTTCCAGCCTCCTCTTTCTCACCCTCTGTTTCCAGTCTCCTGTTTCTCACCCTCTGCTTCCAGACTCCTGTTTCTCCGCATCTGTTTCCAGACTCCTGTTTCTCCCCTTCTGTTTCCAGACTCCTGTTTCTCCCCCTCTGTTTCCAGACTCCTGTTTCTCCCCCTCTGTTTCCAGACTCCTGTTTCCCCACCTCTGTTTCCAGTCTGCTGTTTCTGCCCCTCTGTTTCCAGCCTCCTGTTTCTCGCACTCTTTTTCCAGACTCCTGTTTCTGCCCCTCTGTTTCCAGACTCCTGTTTCTGCCCCACTGTTTACAGACTCTTGTTTCTCCCCCTCTGTTTCCAGACTCCTGTTTCTCCCCCTCTGTTTCAAGACTCCTGCTTCTGCCCCTCTGTTTCCAGACTCCTGTTTCTCCCCCTCTGTTTCCAGACTCCTATTTCTCCCCCTCTGTTTCCAGACTCCTGTTTCTCACCCTCTGTTTCCATTCTCCTGTTTCTGCCCCTCTGTTTCCAGCCTCCTGTTTCTGCCCGTCTGTTTCCAGCCTCCTGTTTCTCTCCCTCTGTTTCCAGACTCCGGTTTCTCCCCCTCTGTTTCCAGACTCCTGTTTCTGCCCCACTGTTTCCAAACTCCTGTTTCTGCCCCTCTGTTTCCAGCCTCCTGTTTCTGCCCCCTCTTTCCAGCCTCCTGTTTCTCCCCCTCTGTTACCAGACTCCTGTTTCTCCCCCTCTGTTTCCAGAATCCTACATCTGCCCCTCTGTTTCCAGACTCCTGTTTCTCCCCCTCTGTTTCCAGACTCCAATTTCACCCCCTCTGTTTCAAGACTCCTGTTTCTCACCCTCTGTTTCCAGTCTCCTGTTTCTGCCCCTCTGTTTCCAGCCTCCTGTTTCTGCCCCTCTGTTTCCAGACGCCTGTTTCTCTCCCTCTGTTTCCAGACTCCTGTTTCTCCCCCTCTGTTTCCAGACTCCTGTTTCTGCCCCTCTGTTTCCAGACTCCTGTTTCTGCCCCTCTGTTTCCAGCCTCCTCTTTCTGCCTCTCTGTTTCCAGCCTCCTGTTTCTGCCCCTCTGTTTCCAGACTCCTGTTTCTCCCCCTCTGTTTCCAGCCTCCTGTTTCTGCCCCTCTGTTTCCAGCCTCCTGTTTCTCCTCCTCTGTTTTCAGACTCCTGTTTCTGCCCCTCTGTTTCCAGCCTCCTGTTTCCCCTCCTCAGTTTCCAGCCTCCTGTTTCTCCCCCTCAGTTTCCAGACTCCTGTTTCTCCTCCTCTGTTTTCAGACTCCTGTTTCTGCCCCTCTGTTTCCAGACTCCTGTTTCCCCACCTCTGTTTCCGGACTCCTGTTTCTCCCCATCTGTTTCCAGACTCCTGTTTCTCCCCCTCTGTTTCCAGACTCCTGTTTCTCCCCCTCTGTTTCCAGCCTCCTGTTTCTCTCCCTCTGTTTCCAGACTCCTGTTTCTCCCCCTCTGTTTCCAGACTCCTGTTTCTGCCCCTCTGTTTCCAGACTCCTGTTTCTGCCCCTCTGCTTCCAGACGCCTGTTTCTCACCCTCTGTTTCCAGACTCCTGTTTCACCCCCTCTGTTTCCAGACTGCTGTTTCTGCCCCTCTGTTTCCAGCCTCCTGTTTCTCCCCCTCTGTTTCCAGCCTCCTGTTTCTCCCCCTCTGTTTCCAGTCTCCTGTTTCTGCCTCTCTGTTTCCTGACTCCTGTTTCTCACCCACTGTTTCCAGCCTCCTGTTTCTGCCTCTCTGTTTCCAGACTCCTGTTTCTCCCCCTCTGTTTCGAGACTCCTGTTTCTGCCTCTCTGTTTCCAGACTCCTGTTTCTCCCCCTCTTTTTCGAGACTCCTGTTTCTGCCTCTCTGTTTCCAGACTCCTGTTTCTCACCCACTGTTTCCAGCCTCCTGATTCTGCCCCTCTGTTTCCAAACTCCTGTTTCTTCGCCTCTGTTTCCATACTCCGGTTTCTGCCCCTTTGTTTCCAGGCTCCTGTTTCTGCTGCTCTGTTTCCAGACTCCTGTTTCTCACCCTCTGTTTCTAGACTCCTGTTTCTGCCCCTCTGTTTCCAGACTCCTGTTTCTCACCCTCTGTTTCCAGACTACTGTTTCTGCCCCTCTGTTTCCACTCTACTGTTTCTGCCCCTCTGTTTCCAGACTCCTGTTTCTGCCTCTCTGTTTCCAGACACCTGTTTCTCACCCTCTGTTTCCAGACTCCTGTTTCTGCCCCTCTGTTTCCAGTCTCCTGAATCTGCCCCTCTGTTTCCAGCCTCCTCTTTCTCACCCTCTGTTTCCAGTCTCCTGTTTCTCACCCTCTGTTTCCAGAATCCTGTTTCTCCCCATCTGTTTCCAGACTCCTGTTTTTCCTCTCTGTTTCCAGACACCTGTTTCTCACCCTCTGTTTCCAGACTCCTGTTTCTGCCCCTCTGTTTCCAGTCTCCTGTTTCTCACCCTCTGTTTCCAGACTCCTGTTTCTCCCCATCTGTTTCCAGACTCCTGTATCTCCCCTTCTGTTTCCAGACTCCTGTTTCTCCCCCTCTGTTTCCAGACTCCTGTTTCTCCCCCTCTGTTTCCAGACTCCTGTTTCCCCCCCTCTGTTTCCAGTCTGCTGTTTCTGCCCCTCTGTTTCCAGTCTCCTGATTCTGCCCCTCTGTTTCCGGCCTCCTGTTTCTCGCCCTCTTTTTCCAGCCTCCTGTTTCTCCCCCTCTGTTTCCAGACTCCTGTTTCTGCCCCTCTGTTTCCAGACTCCTGTTTCTGCCCCTCTGTTTCCAGACGCCTGTTTCTCACCCTCTGTTTCCAGACTCCTGTTTCTCCCCGTCTGTTACCAGACTCCTGTTTCTGCCCCTCTGTTTCCAGCCTCCTGTTTCTCCCCCTCTGTTTCAGCCTCTTGTTTCTCCCCCTCTGTTTCCAGACTCCTGTTTCTGCCTCTCTGTTTCCAGACTCCTGTTTCTCACCCACTGTTTCCAGCCTCCTGTTTCTGCCCCTCTGTTTCCAGACTCCTGTTTCTCACCCTCTGTTTCCAGACTGCTGTTTCTCCCCCTCTGTTTCCACTCTACTGTTTCTGCCCCTCTGATTCCAGACTCCTGTTTCATCCTCTCTGTTTCCAGACATCTGTTTCTCACCCTCTGTTTCCAGACTCCTGTTTCTGCCCCTCTGTTTCCAGTCTCCTGTTTCTCACCCTCTGCTTCCAGACTCCTGTTTCTCCGCATCTGTTTCCAGACTCCTGTTTCTCCCCTTCTGTTTCCAGACTCCTGTTTCTCCCCCTCTGTTTCCAGACTCCTGCTTCTCCCCCTCTGTTTCCAGACTCCTGTTTTCCCCCCTCTGTTTCCAGTCTGCTGTTTCTGCCCCTCTGTTTCCAGTCTCCTGATTCTGCCCCTCTGTTTCCAGCCTCCTGTTTCTCGCACTCTTTTTCCAGACTCCTGTTTCTGCCCCTCTGTTTCCAGACCCCTGTTTCTGCCCCACTGTTTCCAGACTACTGTTTCTGCCCCTCTGTTTCCAGCCTCCTGTTTCTGCCCCCTCTTTCCAGCCTCCTGTTTCTCCCCCTCTGTTTGCAGACTCCTGTTTCTCCCCCTCTGTTTCCAGACTCCTGCTTCTGCCCCTCTGTTTCCAGACTCCTGTTTCTCCCCCTCTGTTTCCAGACTCCTATTTCTCCCCCTCTGTTTCCAGACTCCTGTTTCTCACCCTCTGTTTCCAGTCTCCTGTTTCTGCCCCTCTGTTTCCAGCCTCCTGTTTCTGCCCCTCTGTTTCCAGCCTGCTGTTTCTCTCCCTCTGTTTCCAGACTCCTGTTTCTCCCCCGCTGTTTCCAGACTCCTGTTTCTGCCCCTCTGTTTCCAGACTCCTGTTTCTCCCCCTCTGTTTCCAGGCTCCTGTTTCTGCCTCTCTGTTTCCAGACTCCTGTTTCTCCCCCTCTGTTTCGAGACTCCTGTTTCTACCTCTCTGTTTCCAGACTCCTGTTTCTCACCCACTGTTTCCAGCCTCCTGATTCTGCCCCTCTGTTTCCAAACTCCGGTTTCTTCGCCTCTGTTTCCATACTCCGGTTTCTGCCCCTTTGTTTCCAGGCTCCTGTTTCTGCCGCTCTGTTTCCAGACTGCTGTTTCTCACCCTCTGTTTCTAGACTCCTGTTTCTGCCCCTCTGTTTCCAGACTGCTGTTTCTGCCCCTCTGTTTCCAGACTCCTGTTTCTCACCCTGAGTTTCCAGACTGCTGTTTCTGCCCCTCTGTTTCCACTCTACTGTTTCTGCCCCTCTGATTCCAGACTCCCGTTTCTGCCTCTCTGTTTCCAGACATCTGTTTCTCACCCTCTGTTTCCAGACTCCTCTTTCTCACCCTCTGTTTCCAGTCTCCTGTTTCTCACCCTCTGTTTCCAGAATCCTGTTTCTCCCCATCTGTTTCCAGACTCCTGTTTTTCCTCTCTGTTTCCAGACACCTGTTTCTCACCCTCTGTTTCCAGTCTCCTGTTTCTCACCCTCTGCTTCCAGACTCCTGTTTCTCCGCATCTGTTTCCAGACTCCTGTATCTCCCCTTCTGTTTCCAGACTCCTGTTTCTCCCCCTCTGTTTCCAGACTCCTGTTTCTCCCCCTCTGTTTCAAGACTCCTGTTTCCCCCCCTCTGTTTCCAGTCTGCTGTTTCTGCCCCTCTGTTTCCACTCTCCTGATTCTGCCCCTCTGTTTCCAGCCTCCTGTTTCTCGCACTCTTTTTCCAGACTCCTGTTTCTGCCCCTCTGTTTCCAGACTCCTGTTTCTGCCCCACTGTTTCCAGACTCCTGTTTCTGCCCCTCTGTTTCCAGCCTCCTGTTTCTGCCCCCTCTTTCCAGCCTCCTGTTTCTGCCCCTCTGTTTCCAGACTCCTGTTTCTCCCCCTCTGTTTCCAGACTCCTGCATCTGCCCCTCTGTTTCCAGACACCTGTTTCTCCCCCTCTGTTTCCAGACTCCTATTTCACCCCCTCTGTTTCCAGAGTCCTGTTTCTCACCCTCTGTTTCCAGTCTCCTGTTTCTGCCCCTCTGTTTCCAGCCTCCTGTTTCTGCCCCTCTGTTTCCAGCCTCCTGTTTCTCTCCCTCTGTTTCCAGACTCCTGTTTCTCCCCCTCTGTTTCCAGACTCCTGTTTCTGCCCCTCTGTTTCCAGACTCCTGTTTCTGCCCCTCTGTTTCCAGCCTCCTCTTTCTGCCTCTCTGTTTCCAGCCTCCTGTTTCTGCCCCTCTGTTTCCAGACTCCTGTTTCTCCCCCTCTGTTTCCAGCCTCCTGTTTCTGCCCATCTGTTTCCAGCCTCCTGTTTCCCCTCCTCTGTTTTCAGACTCCTGTTTCTGCCCCTCTGTTTCCAGCCTCCTGTTTCTCCTCCTCTGTTTCCAGCCTCCTGTTTCTCCCCCTCAGTTTCCAGACTCCTGTTTCTCCTCCACTGTTTTCAGACTCCTGTTTCTGCCCCTCTGTTTCCAGACTCCTGTTTCCCGACCTCTGTTTCCGGACTCCTGTTTCTCCCCATCTGTTTCCAGACTCCTGTTTCTGCCCCTCTGGTTCCAGCCTCCTGTTTCTCCCCGTCTGTTTCCAGCCTCCTGTTTCTCACCAATTGTTTCCAGCCTCCTGTTTCTGCCTCTCTGTTTCCAGACTCCTGTTTCTCCCACTCTGTTTCGAGACTCCTGTTTCTGCCTCTCTGTTTCCAGACTCCTGTTTCTCCCCCTCTGTTTCGAGACTCCTGTTTCTGCCTCTCTGTTTCCAGACTCCTGTTTCTCACCCACTGTTTCCAGACTCCTGATTCTGCCCCTCTGTTTCCAAACTCCTGTTTCTTCGCCTCTGTTTCCATACTCCGGTTTCTGCCCCTTTGTTTCCAGGCTCCTGTTTCTGCCGCTCTGTTTCCAGACTCCTGTTTCTCACCCTCTGTTTCTAGACTCCTGTTTCTGCCCCTCTGTTTCCAGACTGCTGTTTCTGCCCCTCTGTTTCCAGACTCCTGTTTCTCACCCTCTGTTTCCAGACTCTTGTTTCTGCCTCTCTGTTTCCAGACACCTGTTTCTCACCCTCTGTTTCCAGACTCCTGTTTCTGCCCCTCTGTTTCCAGTCTCCTGAATCTGCCCCTCTGTTTCCAGCCTCCTCTTTCTCACCCTCTGTTTCCAGTCTCCTGTTTCTCACCCTATGTTTCCAGACTCCTGTTTCTCCCCATCTGTTTCCAGATTCCTGTTTCTCCCCTTCTGTTTCCAGACTCCTGTTTCTCCCCCTCTGTTTCCAGACTCCTGTTTCTCCCCCTTTGTTTCCAGACTCCAGTTTCCCCCCCTCTGTTTCCAGTCTGCTGTTTCTGCCCCTCTGTTTCCAGACTCCTGTTTCTGCCTCTCTGTTTCCAGACACCTGTTTCTCACCCTCTGTTTCCAGACTCCTGTTTCTGCCCCTCTGTTTCCAGTCTCCTGATTCTGCCCCTCTGTTTCCAGCCTCCTGTTTCTCGCACTCTTTTTCCAGACTCCTGTTTCTGCCCCTCTGTTTCCAGACTCCTGTTTCTGCCCCACTGTTTCCAGACTCCTGATTCTGCCCCTCTGTTTCCAGCCTCCTGTTTCTGCCCCCTCTTTCCAGCCTCCTGTTTCTCCCCCTCTGTTTCCAGACTCCTGTTTCTCCCCCTCTGTTTCCAGACTCCTGTTTCTCCCCCTTTGTTTCCAGACTCCAGTTTCCCCCCCTCTGTTTCCAGTCTGCTGTTTCTGCCCCTCTGTTTCCAGACTCCTGTTTCTGCCTCTCTGTTTCCAGACACCTGTTTCTCACCCTCTGTTTCCAGACTCCTGTTTCTGCCCCTCTGTTTCCAGTCTCCTGATTCTGCCCCTCTGTTTCCAGCCTCCTGTTTCTCGCACTCTTTTTCCAGACTCCTGTTTCTGCCCCTCTGTTTCCAGACTCCTGTTTCTGCCCCACTGTTTCCAGACTCCTGATTCTGCCCCTCTGTTTCCAGCCTCCTGTTTCTGCCCCCTCTTTCCAGCCTCCTGTTTCTCCCCCTCTGTTTCCAGACTCCTGTTTCTCCCGCTCTGTTTCCAGACTCCTGCATCTGCCCCTCTGTTTCCAGACTCCTGATTCTCCCCCTCTGTTTCCAGACTCCTATTTCTCCCCCTCTGTTTCCAGACTCCTGTTTCTCACCCTCTGTTTCCAGTCTCCTGTTTCTGCCCCTCTGTTTCCAGCCTCCTGTTTCTGCCCCTCTGTTTCCAGCCTCCTGTTTCTCTCCCTCTGTTTCCAGACTCCTGTTTCTCCCCCTCTGTTTCCAGACTCCTGTTTCTGCCCCTCTGTTTCCAGACTCCTGTTTCTGCCCCTCTGTTTCCAGCCTCCTCTTTCTGCCTCTCTGTTTCCAGCCTCCTGTTTCTGCCCCTCTGTTTCCAGACTCCTGTTTCTGCCCCTCTGTTTCCAGCCTCCTGTTTCTGCCCCTCTGTTTCCAGCCTCCTGTTTCTCTCCCTCTGTTTCCAGACTCCTGTTTCTCCCCCGCTGTTTCCAGACTCCTGTTTCTGCCCCTCTGTTTCCAGACTCCTGTTTCTCCCCCTCTGTTTCCAGACTCCTGTTTCTGCCTCTCTGTTTCCAGACTCCTGTTTCTCCCCCTCTGTTTCGAGACTCCTGTTTCTACCTCTCTGTTTCCAGAATCCTGTTTCTCACCCACTGTTTCCAGCCTCGATGATTCTGCCCCTCTGTTTCCAAACTCCGGTTTCTTCGCCTCTGTTTCCATACTCCGGTTTCTGCCCCTTTGTTTCCAGGCTCCTGTTTCAGCCGCTCTGTTTCCAGACTCCTGTTTCTCACCCATTGTTTCCAGACTCCTGTTTCTGCCTCTCTGTTTCCAGACTCCTGTTTCTCCCCCTCTGTTTCGAGACTCCTGTTTCTGCCTCTCTGTTTCCAGACTCCTGTTTCTCCCCCTCTGTTTCGAGACTCCTGTTTCTGCCTCTCTGTTTCCAGACTCCTGTTTCTCACCCAATGTTTCCAGCCTCCTGATACTGCCCCTCTGTTTCCAAACTCCTGTTTCTTCGCCTCTGTTTCCATACTACGGTTTCTGCCCCTTTGTTTCCAGGCTCCTGTTTCTGCCGCTCTGTTTCCAGACTCCTGTTTCTCCCCCTCTGTTTCCAGACTCCAATTTCACCCCCTCTGTTTCAAGACTCCTGTTTCTCACCCTCTGTTTCCAGTCTCCTGTTTCTGCCCCTCTGTTTCCAGCCTCCTGTTTCTGCCCCTCTGTTTCCAGACGCCTGTTTCTCTCCCTCTGTTTCCAGACTCCTGTTTCTCCCCCTCTGTTTCCAGACTCCTGTTTCTGCCCCTCTGTTTCCAGACTGCTGTTTCTGCCCCTCTGTTTCCAGCCTCCTCTTTCTGCCTCTCTGTTTCCAGCCTCCTGTTTCTGCCCCTCTGTTTCCAGACTCCTGTTTCTCCCCCTCTGTTTCCAGCCTCCTGTTTCTGCCCCTCTGTTTCCAGCCTCCTGTTTCTCCTCCTCTGTTTTCAGACTCCTGTTTCTGCCCCTCTGTTTCCAGCCTCCTGTTTCTCCTCCTCAGTTTCCAGCCTCCTGTTTCTCCCCCTCAGTTTCCAGACTCCTGTTTCTCCTCCTCTGTTTTCAGACTCCTGTTTCTGCCCCTCTGTTTCCAGACTCCTGTTTCCCCACCTCTGTTTCCGGACTCCTGTTTCTCCCCATCTGTTTCCAGACTCCTGTTTCTCCCCCTCTGTTTCCAGACTCCTGTTTCTCCCCCTCTGTTTCCAGCCTCCTGTTTCTCTCCCTCTGTTTCCAGACTCCTGTTTCTCCCCCTCTGTTTCCAGACTCCTGTTTCTGCCCCTCTGTTTCCAGACTCCTGTTTCTGCCCCTCTGCTTCCAGACGCCTGTTTCTCACCCTCTGTTTCCAGACTCCTGTTTCACCCCCTCTGTTTCCAGACTGCTGTTTCTGCCCCTCTGTTTCCAGCCTCCTGTTTCTCCCCCTCTGTTTCCAGCCTCCTGTTTCTCCCCCTCTGTTTCCAGTCTCCTGTTTCTGCCTCTCTGTTTCCTGACTCCTGTTTCTCACCCACTGTTTCCAGCCTCCTGTTTCTGCCTCTCTGTTTCCAGACTCCTGTTTCTCCCCCTCTGTTTCGAGACTCCTGTTTCTGCCTCTCTGTTTCCAGACTCCTGTTTCTCCCCCTCTTTTTCGAGACTCCTGTTTCTGCCTCTCTGTTTCCAGACTCCTGTTTCTCACCCACTGTTTCCAGCCTCCTGATTCTGCCCCTCTGTTTCCAAACTCCTGTTTCTTCGCCTCTGTTTCCATACTCCGGTTTCTGCCCCTTTGTTTCCAGGCTCCTGTTTCTGCCGCTCTGTTTCCAGACTCCTGTTTCTCGCCCTCTGTTTCTAGACTCCTGTTTCTGCCCCTCTGTTTCCAGACTGCTGTTTCTGCCCCTCTGTTTCCAGACTCCTGTTTCTCACCCTCTGTTTCCAGACTGCTGTTTCTGCCCCTCTGTTTCCACTCTACTGTTTCTGCCCCTCTGTTTCCAGACTCCTGTTTCTGCCTCTCTGTTTCCAGACACCTGTTTCTCACCCTCTGTTTCCAGACTCCTGTTTCTGCCCCACTGTTTCCAGTCTCCTGAATCTGCCCCTCTGTTTCCAGCCTCCTCTTTCTCACCCTCTGTTTCCAGTCTCCTGTTTCTCACCCTCTGTTTCCAGAATCCTGTTTCTCCCCATCTGTTTCCAGACTCCTGTTTTTCCTCTCTGTTTCCAGACACCTGTTTCTCACCCTCTGTTTCCAGACTCCTGTTTCTGCCCCTCTGTTTCCAGTCTCCTGTTTCTCACCCTCTGTTTCCAGACTCCTGTTTCTCCCCATCTGTTTCCAGACTCCTGTATCTCCCCTTCTGTTTCCAGACTCCTGTTTCTCCCCCTCTGTTTCCAGACTCCTGTTTCTCCCCCTCTGTTTCCAGACTCCTGTTTCCCCCCCTCTGTTTCCAGTCTGCTGTTTCTGCCCCTCTGTTTCCAGTCTCCTGATTCTGCCCCTCTGTTTCCGGCATCCTGTTTCTCGCCCTCTTTTTCCAGCCTCCTGTTTCTCCCCCTCTGTTTCCAGACTCCTGTTTCTGCCCCTCTGTTTCCAGGCTCCTGTTTCTGCCCCTCTGTTTCCAGACGCCTGTTTCTCACCCTCTGTTTCCAGACTCCTGTTTCTCCCCGTCTGTTACCAGACTCCTGTTTCTGCCCCTCTGTTTCTAGACTCCTGTTTCTGCCTCTCTGTTTCCAGACTCCTGTTTCTCCCCCTCTGTTTCCAGACTCCTGTTTCTGCCTCTCTGTTTCCAGACTCCTGTTTCTCACCCACTGTTTCCAGCCTCCTGTTTCTGCCCCTCTGTTTCCAGACTCCTGTTTCTCACCCTCTGTTTCCAGACTGCTGTTTCTGCCCCTCTGTTTCCACTCTACTGTTTCTGCCCCTCTGATTCCAGACTCCTGTTTCATCCTCTCTGTTTCCAGACATCTGTTTCTCACCCTCTGTTTCCAGACTCCTGTTTCTGCCCCTCTGTTTCCAGTCTCCTGTTTCTCACCCTCTGCTTCCAGACTCCTGTTTCTCCACATCTGTTTCCAGACTCCTGTTTCTCCCCTTCTGTTTCCAGACTCCTGTTTCTCCCCCTCTGTTTCCAGACTCCTGTTTCTCCCCCTCTGTTTCCAGACTCCTGTTTCCCCCCCTCTGTTTCCAGTCTGCTGTTTCTGCCCATCTGTTTCCAGTCTCCTGATTCTGCCCCTCTGTTTGCAGCCTCCTGTTTCTCGCACTCTTTTTCCAGACTCCTGTTTCTGCCCCTCTGTTTCCAGACTCCTGTTTCTGCCCCACTGTTTCCAGACTACTGTTTCTGCCCCTCTGTTTCCAGCCTCCTGTTTCTGCCCCCTCTTTCCAGCCTCCTGTTTCTCCCCCTCTGTTTGCAGACTCCTGTTTCTCCCCCTCTGTTTCCAGACTCCTGCTTCTGCCCCTCTGTTTCCAGACTCCTGTTTCTCCCCCTCTGTTTCCAGACTCCTATTTCTCCCCCTCTGTTTCCAGACTCCTGTTTCTCAACCTCTGTTTCCAGTCTCCTGTTTCTGCCCCTCTGTTTCCAGCCTCCTGTTTCTGCCCCTCTGTTTCCAGCCTCCTGTTTCTCTCCCTCTGTTTCCAGACTCCTGTTTCTCCCCCGCTGTTTCCAGACTCCTGTTTCTGCCCCTCTGTTTCCAGACTCCTGTTTCTCCCCCTCTGTTTCCAGGCTCCTGTTTCTGCCTCTCTGTTTCCAGACTCCTGTTTCTCCCCCTCTGTTTCGAGACTCCTGTTTCTACCTCTCTGTTTCCAGACTCCTGTTTCTCACCCACTGTTTCCAGCCTCCTGATTCTGCCCCTCTGTTTCCAAACTCCGGTTTCTTCGCCTCTGTTTCCATACTCCGGTTTCTGCCCCTTTGTTTCCAGGCTCCTGTTTCTGCCGCTCTGTTTCCAGACTGCTGTTTCTCACCCTCTGTTTCTAGACTCCTGTTTCTGCCCCTCTGTTTCCAGACTGCTGTTTCTGCCCCTCTGTTTCCAGACTCCTGTTTCTCACCCTGAGTTTCCAGACTGCTGTTTCTGCCCCTCTGTTTCCACTCTACTGTTTCTGCCCCTCTGATTCCAGACTCCCGTTTCTGCCTCTCTGTTTCCAGACATCTGTTTCTCACCCTCTGTTTCCAGACTCCTGTTTCTGCCCCTCTGTTTCCAGTCTCCTGACTCTGTCCCTCTGTTTCCAGCCTCCTCTTTCTCACCCTCTGTTTCCAGTCTCCTGTTTCTCACCCTCTGCTTCCAGACTCCTGTTTCTCCGCATCTGTTTCCAGACTCCTGTTTCTCCCCTTCTGTTTCCAGACTCCTGTTTCTCCCCCTCTGTTTCCAGACTCCTGTTTCTCCCCCTCTGTTTCAGTACTCCTGTTTCCCCCCCTCTGTTTCCAGTCTGCTGTTTCTGCCCCTCTGTTTCCACTCTCCTGATTCTGCCCCTCTGTTTCCAGCCTCCTGTTTCTCGCACTCTTTTTCCAGACTCCTGTTTCTGCCCCTCTGTTTCCAGACTCCTGTTTCTGCCCCACTGTTTCCAGACTCCTGTTTCTGCCCCTCTGTTTCCAGCCTCCTGTTTCTGCCCCCTCTTTCCAGCCTCCTGTTTCTGCCCCTCTGTTTCCAGACTCCTGTTTCTCCCCCTCTGTTTCCAGACTCCTGCATCTGCCCCTCTGTTTCCAGAAACCTGTTTCTCCCCCTCTGTTTCCAGACTCCTATTTCACCCCCTCTGTTTCCAGAGTCCTGTTTCTCACCCTCTGTTTCCAGTCTCCTGTTTCTGCCCCTCTGTTTCCAGCCTCCTGTTTCTGCCCCTCTGTTTCCAGCCTCCTGTTTCTCTCCCTCTGTTTCCAGACTCCTGTTTCTCCCCCTCTGTTTCCAGACTCCTGTTTCTGCCCCTCTGTTTCCAGACTCCTGTTTCTGCCCCTCTGTTTCCAGCCTCCTCTTTCTGCCTCTCTGTTTCCAGCCTCCTGTTTCTGCCCCTCTGTTTCCAGACTCCTGTTTCTCCCCCTCTGTTTCCAGCCTCCTGTTTCTGCCCCTCTGTTTCCAGCCTCCTGTTTCCCCTCCTCTGTTTTCAGACTCCTGTTTCTGCCCCTCTGTTTCCAGCCTCCTGTTTCTCCTCCTCTGTTTCCAGCCTCCTGTTTCTCCCCCTCAGTTTCCAGACTCCTGTTTCTCCTCCTCTGTTTTCAGACTCCTGTTTCTGCCCCTCTGTTTCCAGACTCCTGTTTCCCGACCTCTGTTTCCGGACTCCTGTTCCTCCCCATCTGTTTCCAGACTCCTGTTTCTGCCCCTCTGGTTCCAGCCTCCTGTTTCTCCCCGTCTGTTTCCAGCCTCCTGTTTCTCACCAATTGTTTCCAGCCTCCTGTTTCTGCCTCTCTGTTTCCAGACTCCTGTTTCTCCCACTCTGTTTCGAGACTCCTGTTTCTGCCTCTCTGTTTCCAGACTCCTGTTTCTCCCCCTCTGTTTCGAGACTCCTGCTTCTGCCTCTCTGTTTCCAGACTCCTGTTTCTCACCCACTGTTTCCAGACTCCTGATTCTGCCCCTCTGTTTCCAAACTCCTGTTTCTTCGCCTCTGTTTCCATACTCCGGTTTCTGCCCCTTTGTTTCCAGGCTCCTGTTTCTGCCGCTCTGTTTCCAGACTCCTGTTTCTCACCCTCTGTTTCTAGACTCCTGTTTCTGCCCCTCTGTTTCCAGACTGCTGTTTCTGCCCCTCTGTTTCCAGACTCCTGTTTCTCACCCTCTGTTTCCAGACTGCTGTTTCTGCCCCTCTGTTTCCACTCTACTGTTTCTGCCCCTCTGTTTCCAGACTCTTGTTTCTGCCCCTCTGTTTCCAGTCTCCTGAATCTGCCCCTCTGTTTCCAGCCTCCTCTTTCTCACCCTCTGTTTCCAGTCTCCTGTTTCTCACCCTATGTTTCCAGACTCCTGTTTCTCCCCATCTGTTTCCAGATTCCTGTTTCTCCCCTTCTGTTTCCAGACTCCTGTTTCTCCCCCTCTGTTTCCAGACTCCTGTTTCTCCCCCTTTGTTTCCAGACTCCAGTTTCGCCACCTCTGTTTCCAGTCTGCTGTTTCTGCCCCTCTGTTTCCAGACACCTGTTTCTCACCCTCTGTTTCCAGACTCCTGTTTCTGCCCCTCTGTTTCCAGTCTCCTGATTCTGCCCCTCTGTTTCCAGCCTCCTGTTTCTCGCACTCTTTTTCCAGACTCCTGTTTCTGCCCCTCTGTTTCCAGACTCCTGTTTCTGCCCCACTGTTTCCAGACTCCTGATTCTGCCCCTCTGTTTCCAGCCTCCTGTTTCTGCCCCCTCTTTCCAGCCTCCTGTTTCTCCCCCTCTGTTTCCAGACTCCTGTTTCTCCCGCTCTGTTTCCAGACTCCTGCATCTGCCCCTCTGTTTCCAGACTCCTGATTCTCCCCCTCTGTTTCCAGACTCCTATTTCTCCCCCTCTGTTTCCAGACTCCTGTTTCTGCCCCTCTGTTTCCAGACTCCTGTTTCTCCCCCTCTGTTTCCAGGCTCCTGTTTCTGCCTCTCTGTTTCCAGACTCCTGTTTCTCCCCCTCTGTTTCGAGACTCCTGTTTCTACCTCTCTGTTTCCAGACTCCTGTTTCTCACCCACTGTTTCCAGCCTCCTGATTCTGCCCCTCTGTTTCCAAACTCCGGTTTCTTCGCCTCTGTTTCCATACTCCGGTTTCTGCCCCTTTGTTTCCAGGCTCCTGTTTCTGCCGCTCTGTTTCCAGACTGCTGTTTCTCACCCTCTGTTTCTAGACTCCTGTTTCTGCCCCTCTGTTTCCAGACTGCTGTTTCTGCCCCTCTGTTTCCAGACTCCTGTTTCTCACCCTGAGTTTCCAGACTGCTGTTTCTGCCCCTCTGTTTCCACTCTACTGTTTCTGCCCCTCTGATTCCAGACTCCCGTTTCTGCCTCTCTGTTTCCAGACATCTGTTTCTCACCCTCTGTTTCCAGACTCCTCTTTCTCACCCTCTGTTTCCAGTCTCCTGTTTCTCACCCTCTGTTTCCAGAATCCTGTTTCTCCCCATCTGTTTCCAGACTCCTGTTTTTCCTCTCTGTTTCCAGACACCTGTTTCTCACCCTCTGTTTCCAGTCTCCTGTTTCTCACCCTCTGCTTCCAGACTCCTGTTTCTCCGCATCTGTTTCCAGACTCCTGTATCTCCCCTTCTGTTTCCAGACTCCTGTTTCTCCCCCTCTGTTTCCAGACTCCTGTTTCTCCCCCTCTGTTTCAAGACTCCTGTTTCCCCCCCTCTGTTTCCAGTCTGCTGTTTCTGCCCCTCTGTTTCCACTCTCCTGATTCTGCCCCTCTGTTTCCAGCCTCCTGTTTCTCGCACTCTTTTTCCAGACTCCTGTTTCTGCCCCTCTGTTTCCAGACTCCTGTTTCTGCCCCACTGTTTCCAGACTCCTGTTTCTGCCCCTCTGTTTCCAGCCTCCTGTTTCTGCCCCCTCTTTCCAGCCTCCTGTTTCTGCCCCTCTGTTTCCAGACTCCTGTTTCTCCCCCTCTGTTTCCAGACTCCTGCATCTGCCCCTCTGTTTCCAGACACCTGTTTCTCCCCCTCTGTTTCCAGACTCCTATTTCACCCCCTCTGTTTCCAGAGTCCTGTTTCTCACCCTCTGTTTCCAGTCTCCTGTTTCTGCCCCTCTGTTTCCAGCCTCCTGTTTCTGCCCCTCTGTTTCCAGCCTCCTGTTTCTCTCCCTCTGTTTCCAGACTCCTGTTTCTCCCCCTCTGTTTCCAGACTCCTGTTTCTGCCCCTCTGTTTCCAGACTCCTGTTTCTGCCCCTCTGTTTCCAGCCTCCTCTTTCTGCCTCTCTGTTTCCAGCCTCCTGTTTCTGCCCCTCTGTTTCCAGACTCCTGTTTCTCCCCCTCTGTTTCCAGCCTCCTGTTTCTGCCCATCTGTTTCCAGCCTCCTGTTTCCCCTCCTCTGTTTTCAGACTCCTGTTTCTGCCCCTCTGTTTCCAGCCTCCTGTTTCTCCTCCTCTGTTTCCAGCCTCCTGTTTCTCCCCCTCAGTTTCCAGACTCCTGTTTCTCCTCCACTGTTTTCAGACTCCTGTTTCTGCCCCTCTGTTTCCAGACTCCTGTTTCCCGACCTCTGTTTCCGGACTCCTGTTTCTCCCCATCTGTTTCCAGACTCCTGTTTCTGCCCCTCTGGTTCCAGCCTCCTGTTTCTCCCCGTCTGTTTCCAGCCTCCTGTTTCTCACCAATTGTTTCCAGCCTCCTGTTTCTGCCTCTCTGTTTCCAGACTCCTGTTTCTCCCACTCTGTTTCGAGACTCCTGTTTCTGCCTCTCTGTTTCCAGACTCCTGTTTCTCCCCCTCTGTTTCGAGACTCCTGTTTCTGCCTCTCTGTTTCCAGACTCCTGTTTCTCACCCACTGTTTCCAGACTCCTGATTCTGCCCCTCTGTTTCCAAACTCCTGTTTCTTCGCCTCTGTTTCCATACTCCGGTTTCTGCCCCTTTGTTTCCAGGCTCCTGTTTCTGCCGCTCTGTTTCCAGACTCCTGTTTCTCACCCTCTGTTTCTAGACTCCTGTTTCTGCCCCTCTGTTTCCAGACTGCTGTTTCTGCCCCTCTGTTTCCAGACTCCTGTTTCTCACCCTCTGTTTCCAGACTCTTGTTTCTGCCTCTCTGTTTCCAGACACCTGTTTCTCACCCTCTGTTTCCAGACTCCTGTTTCTGCCCCTCTGTTTCCAGTCTCCTGAATCTGCCCCTCTGTTTCCAGCCTCCTCTTTCTCACCCTCTGTTTCCAGTCTCCTGTTTCTCACCCTATGTTTCCAGACTCCTGTTTCTCCCCATCTGTTTCCAGATTCCTGTTTCTCCCCTTCTGTTTCCAGACTCCTGTTTCTCCCCCTCTGTTTCCAGACTCCTGTTTCTCCCCCTTTGTTTCCAGACTCCAGTTTCCCCCCCTCTGTTTCCAGTCTGCTGTTTCTGCCCCTCTGTTTCCAGACTCCTGTTTCTGCCTCTCTGTTTCCAGACACCTGTTTCTCACCCTCTGTTTCCAGACTCCTGTTTCTGCCCCTCTGTTTCCAGTCTCCTGATTCTGCCCCTCTGTTTCCAGCCTCCTGTTTCTCGCACTCTTTTTCCAGACTCCTGTTTCTGCCCCTCTGTTTCCAGACTCCTGTTTCTGCCCCACTGTTTCCAGACTCCTGATTCTGCCCCTCTGTTTCCAGCCTCCTGTTTCTGCCCCCTCTTTCCAGCCTCCTGTTTCTCCCCCTCTGTTTCCAGACTCCTGTTTCTCCCCCTCTGTTTCCAGACTCCTGTTTCTCCCCCTTTGTTTCCAGACTCCAGTTTCCCCCCCTCTGTTTCCAGTCTGCTGTTTCTGCCCCTCTGTTTCCAGACTCCTGTTTCTGCCTCTCTGTTTCCAGACACCTGTTTCTCACCCTCTGTTTCCAGACTCCTGTTTCTGCCCCTCTGTTTCCAGTCTCCTGATTCTGCCCCTCTGTTTCCAGCCTCCTGTTTCTCGCACTCTTTTTCCAGACTCCTGTTTCTGCCCCTCTGTTTCCAGACTCCTGTTTCTGCCCCACTGTTTCCAGACTCCTGATTCTGCCCCTCTGTTTCCAGCCTCCTGTTTCTGCCCCCTCTTTCCAGCCTCCTGTTTCTCCCCCTCTGTTTCCAGACTCCTGTTTCTCCCGCTCTGTTTCCAGACTCCTGCATCTGCCCCTCTGTTTCCAGACTCCTGATTCTCCCCCTCTGTTTCCAGACTCCTATTTCTCCCCCTCTGTTTCCAGACTCCTGTTTCTCACCCTCTGTTTCCAGTCTCCTGTTTCTGCCCCTCTGTTTCCAGCCTCCTGTTTCTGCCCCTCTGTTTCCAGCCTCCTGTTTCTCTCCCTCTGTTTCCAGACTCCTGTTTCTCCCCCTCTGTTTCCAGACTCCTGTTTCTGCCCCTCTGTTTCCAGACTCCTGTTTCTGCCCCTCTGTTTCCAGCCTCCTCTTTCTGCCTCTCTGTTTCCAGCCTCCTGTTTCTGCCCCTCTGTTTCCAGACTCCTGTTTCTGCCCCTCTGTTTCCAGCCTCCTGTTTCTGCCCCTCTGTTTCCAGCCTCCTGTTTCTCTCCCTCTGTTTCCAGACTCCTGTTTCTCCCCCGCTGTTTCCAGACTCCTGTTTCTGCCCCTCTGTTTCCAGACTCCTGTTTCTCCCCCTCTGTTTCCAGACTCCTGTTTCTGCCTCTCTGTTTCCAGACTCCTGTTTCTCCCCCTCTGTTTCGAGACTCCTGTTTCTACCTCTCTGTTTCCAGAATCCTGTTTCTCACCCACTGTTTCCAGCCTCGATGATTCTGCCCCTCTGTTTCCAAACTCCGGTTTCTTCGCCTCTGTTTCCATACTCCGGTTTCTGCCCCTTTGTTTCCAGGCTCCTGTTTCAGCCGCTCTGTTTCCAGACTCCTGTTTCTCACCCATTGTTTCCAGACTCCTGTTTCTGCCTCTCTGTTTCCAGACTCCTGTTTCTCCCCCTCTGTTTCGAGACTCCTGTTTCTGCCTCTCTGTTTCCAGACTCCTGTTTCTCCCCCTCTGTTTCGAGACTCCTGTTTCTGCCTCTCTGTTTCCAGACTCCTGTTTCTCACCCAATGTTTCCAGCCTCCTGATACTGCCCCTCTGTTTCCAAACTCCTGTTTCTTCGCCTCTGTTTCCATACTACGGTTTCTGCCCCTTTGTTTCCAGGCTCCTGTTTCTGCCGCTCTGTTTCCAGACTCCTGTTTCTCCCCCTCTGTTTCCAGACTCCAATTTCACCCCCTCTGTTTCAAGACTCCTGTTTCTCACCCTCTGTTTCCAGTCTCCTGTTTCTGCCCCTCTGTTTCCAGCCTCCTGTTTCTGCCCCTCTGTTTCCAGACGCCTGTTTCTCTCCCTCTGTTTCCAGACTCCTGTTTCTCCCCCTCTGTTTCCAGACTCCTGTTTCTGCCCCTCTGTTTCCAGACTGCTGTTTCTGCCCCTCTGTTTCCAGCCTCCTCTTTCTGCCTCTCTGTTTCCAGCCTCCTGTTTCTGCCCCTCTGTTTCCAGACTCCTGTTTCTCCCCCTCTGTTTCCAGCCTCCTGTTTCTGCCCCTCTGTTTCCAGCCTCCTGTTTCTCCTCCTCTGTTTTCAGACTCCTGTTTCTGCCCCTCTGTTTCCAGCCTCCTGTTTCTCCTCCTCAGTTTCCAGCCTCCTGTTTCTCCCCCTCAGTTTCCAGACTCCTGTTTCTCCTCCTCTGTTTTCAGACTCCTGTTTCTGCCCCTCTGTTTCCAGACTCCTGTTTCCCCACCTCTGTTTCCGGACTCCTGTTTCTCCCCATCTGTTTCCAGACTCCTGTTTCTCCCCCTCTGTTTCCAGACTCCTGTTTCTCCCCCTCTGTTTCCAGCCTCCTGTTTCTCTCCCTCTGTTTCCAGACTCCTGTTTCTCCCCCTCTGTTTCCAGACTCCTGTTTCTGCCCCTCTGTTTCCAGACTCCTGTTTCTGCCCCTCTGCTTCCAGACGCCTGTTTCTCACCCTCTGTTTCCAGACTCCTGTTTCACCCCCTCTGTTTCCAGACTGCTGTTTCTGCCCCTCTGTTTCCAGCCTCCTGTTTCTCCCCCTCTGTTTCCAGCCTCCTGTTTCTCCCCCTCTGTTTCCAGTCTCCTGTTTCTGCCTCTCTGTTTCCTGACTCCTGTTTCTCACCCACTGTTTCCAGCCTCCTGTTTCTGCCTCTCTGTTTCCAGACTCCTGTTTCTCCCCCTCTGTTTCGAGACTCCTGTTTCTGCCTCTCTGTTTCCAGACTCCTGTTTCTCCCCCTCTTTTTCGAGACTCCTGTTTCTGCCTCTCTGTTTCCAGACTCCTGTTTCTCACCCACTGTTTCCAGCCTCCTGATTCTGCCCCTCTGTTTCCAAACTCCTGTTTCTTCGCCTCTGTTTCCATACTCCGGTTTCTGCCCCTTTGTTTCCAGGCTCCTGTTTCTGCCGCTCTGTTTCCAGACTCCTGTTTCTCGCCCTCTGTTTCTAGACTCCTGTTTCTGCCCCTCTGTTTCCAGACTGCTGTTTCTGCCCCTCTGTTTCCAGACTCCTGTTTCTCACCCTCTGTTTCCAGACTGCTGTTTCTGCCCCTCTGTTTCCACTCTACTGTTTCTGCCCCTCTGTTTCCAGACTCCTGTTTCTGCCTCTCTGTTTCCAGACACCTGTTTCTCACCCTCTGTTTCCAGACTCCTGTTTCTGCCCCACTGTTTCCAGTCTCCTGAATCTGCCCCTCTGTTTCCAGCCTCCTCTTTCTCACCCTCTGTTTCCAGTCTCCTGTTTCTCACCCTCTGTTTCCAGAATCCTGTTTCTCCCCATCTGTTTCCAGACTCCTGTTTTTCCTCTCTGTTTCCAGACACCTGTTTCTCACCCTCTGTTTCCAGACTCCTGTTTCTGCCCCTCTGTTTCCAGTCTCCTGTTTCTCACCCTCTGTTTCCAGACTCCTGTTTCTCCCCATCTGTTTCCAGACTCCTGTATCTCCCCTTCTGTTTCCAGACTCCTGTTTCTCCCCCTCTGTTTCCAGACTCCTGTTTCTCCCCCTCTGTTTCCAGACTCCTGTTTCCCCCCCTCTGTTTCCAGTCTGCTGTTTCTGCCCCTCTGTTTCCAGTCTCCTGATTCTGCCCCTCTGTTTCCGGCATCCTGTTTCTCGCCCTCTTTTTCCAGCCTCCTGTTTCTCCCCCTCTGTTTCCAGACTCCTGTTTCTGCCCCTCTGTTTCCAGGCTCCTGTTTCTGCCCCTCTGTTTCCAGACGCCTGTTTCTCACCCTCTGTTTCCAGACTCCTGTTTCTCCCCGTCTGTTACCAGACTCCTGTTTCTGCCCCTCTGTTTCTAGACTCCTGTTTCTGCCTCTCTGTTTCCAGACTCCTGTTTCTCCCCCTCTGTTTCCAGACTCCTGTTTCTGCCTCTCTGTTTCCAGACTCCTGTTTCTCACCCACTGTTTCCAGCCTCCTGTTTCTGCCCCTCTGTTTCCAGACTCCTGTTTCTCACCCTCTGTTTCCAGACTGCTGTTTCTGCCCCTCTGTTTCCACTCTACTGTTTCTGCCCCTCTGATTCCAGACTCCTGTTTCATCCTCTCTGTTTCCAGACATCTGTTTCTCACCCTCTGTTTCCAGACTCCTGTTTCTGCCCCTCTGTTTCCAGTCTCCTGTTTCTCACCCTCTGCTTCCAGACTCCTGTTTCTCCACATCTGTTTCCAGACTCCTGTTTCTCCCCTTCTGTTTCCAGACTCCTGTTTCTCCCCCTCTGTTTCCAGACTCCTGTTTCTCCCCCTCTGTTTCCAGACTCCTGTTTCCCCCCCTCTGTTTCCAGTCTGCTGTTTCTGCCCATCTGTTTCCAGTCTCCTGATTCTGCCCCTCTGTTTGCAGCCTCCTGTTTCTCGCACTCTTTTTCCAGACTCCTGTTTCTGCCCCTCTGTTTCCAGACTCCTGTTTCTGCCCCACTGTTTCCAGACTACTGTTTCTGCCCCTCTGTTTCCAGCCTCCTGTTTCTGCCCCCTCTTTCCAGCCTCCTGTTTCTCCCCCTCTGTTTGCAGACTCCTGTTTCTCCCCCTCTGTTTCCAGACTCCTGCTTCTGCCCCTCTGTTTCCAGACTCCTGTTTCTCCCCCTCTGTTTCCAGACTCCTATTTCTCCCCCTCTGTTTCCAGACTCCTGTTTCTCAACCTCTGTTTCCAGTCTCCTGTTTCGGCCCCTCTGTTTCCAGCCTCCTGTTTCTGCCCCTCTGTTTCCAGCCTCCTGTTTCTCTCCCTCTGTTTCCAGACTCCTGTTTCTCCCCCGCTGTTTCCAGACTCCTGTTTCTGCCCCTCTGTTTCCAGACTCCTGTTTCTCCCCCTCTGTTTCCAGGCTCCTGTTTCTGCCTCTCTGTTTCCAGACTCCTGTTTCTCCCCCTCTGTTTCGAGACTCCTGTTTCTACCTCTCTGTTTCCAGACTCCTGTTTCTCACCCACTGTTTCCAGCCTCCTGATTCTGCCCCTCTGTTTCCAAACTCCGGTTTCTTCGCCTCTGTTTCCATACTCCGGTTTCTGCCCCTTTGTTTCCAGGCTCCTGTTTCTGCCGCTCTGTTTCCAGACTGCTGTTTCTCACCCTCTGTTTCTAGACTCCTGTTTCTGCCCCTCTGTTTCCAGACTGCTGTTTCTGCCCCTCTGTTTCCAGACTCCTGTTTCTCACCCTGAGTTTCCAGACTGCTGTTTCTGCCCCTCTGTTTCCACTCTACTGTTTCTGCCCCTCTGATTCCAGACTCCCGTTTCTGCCTCTCTGTTTCCAGACATCTGTTTCTCACCCTCTGTTTCCAGACTCCTGTTTCTGCCCCTCTGTTTCCAGTCTCCTGACTCTGTCCCTCTGTTTCCAGCCTCCTCTTTCTCACCCTCTGTTTCCAGTCTCCTGTTTCTCACCCTCTGCTTCCAGACTCCTGTTTCTCCGCATCTGTTTCCAGACTCCTGTTTCTCCCCTTCTGTTTCCAGACTCCTGTTTCTCCCCCTCTGTTTCCAGACTCCTGTTTCTCCCCCTCTGTTTCAGTACTCCTGTTTCCCCCCCTCTGTTTCCAGTCTGCTGTTTCTGCCCCTCTGTTTCCACTCTCCTGATTCTGCCCCTCTGTTTCCAGCCTCCTGTTTCTCGCACTCTTTTTCCAGACTCCTGTTTCTGCCCCTCTGTTTCCAGACTCCTGTTTCTGCCCCACTGTTTCCAGACTCCTGTTTCTGCCCCTCTGTTTCCAGCCTCCTGTTTCTGCCCCCTCTTTCCAGCCTCCTGTTTCTGCCCCTCTGTTTCCAGACTCCTGTTTCTCCCCCTCTGTTTCCAGACTCCTGCATCTGCCCCTCTGTTTCCAGAAACCTGTTTCTCCCCCTCTGTTTCCAGACTCCTATTTCACCCCCTCTGTTTCCAGAGTCCTGTTTCTCACCCTCTGTTTCCAGTCTCCTGTTTCTGCCCCTCTGTTTCCAGCCTCCTGTTTCTGCCCCTCTGTTTCCAGCCTCCTGTTTCTCTCCCTCTGTTTCCAGACTCCTGTTTCTCCCCCTCTGTTTCCAGACTCCTGTTTCTGCCCCTCTGTTTCCAGACTCCTGTTTCTGCCCCTCTGTTTCCAGCCTCCTCTTTCTGCCTCTCTGTTTCCAGCCTCCTGTTTCTGCCCCTCTGTTTCCAGACTCCTGTTTCTCCCCCTCTGTTTCCAGCCTCCTGTTTCTGCCCCTCTGTTTCCAGCCTCCTGTTTCCCCTCCTCTGTTTTCAGACTCCTGTTTCTGCCCCTCTGTTTCCAGCCTCCTGTTTCTCCTCCTCTGTTTCCAGCCTCCTGTTTCTCCCCCTCAGTTTCCAGACTCCTGTTTCTCCTCCTCTGTTTTCAGACTCCTGTTTCTGCCCCTCTGTTTCCAGACTCCTGTTTCCCGACCTCTGTTTCCGGACTCCTGTTCCTCCCCATCTGTTTCCAGACTCCTGTTTCTGCCCCTCTGGTTCCAGCCTCCTGTTTCTCCCCGTCTGTTTCCAGCCTCCTGTTTCTCACCAATTGTTTCCAGCCTCCTGTTTCTGCCTCTCTGTTTCCAGACTCCTGTTTCTCCCACTCTGTTTCGAGACTCCTGTTTCTGCCTCTCTGTTTCCAGACTCCTGTTTCTCCCCCTCTGTTTCGAGACTCCTGCTTCTGCCTCTCTGTTTCCAGACTCCTGTTTCTCACCCACTGTTTCCAGACTCCTGATTCTGCCCCTCTGTTTCCAAACTCCTGTTTCTTCGCCTCTGTTTCCATACTCCGGTTTCTGCCCCTTTGTTTCCAGGCTCCTGTTTCTGCCGCTCTGTTTCCAGACTCCTGTTTCTCACCCTCTGTTTCTAGACTCCTGTTTCTGCCCCTCTGTTTCCAGACTGCTGTTTCTGCCCCTCTGTTTCCAGACTCCTGTTTCTCACCCTCTGTTTCCAGACTGCTGTTTCTGCCCCTCTGTTTCCACTCTACTGTTTCTGCCCCTCTGTTTCCAGACTCTTGTTTCTGCCCCTCTGTTTCCAGTCTCCTGAATCTGCCCCTCTGTTTCCAGCCTCCTCTTTCTCACCCTCTGTTTCCAGTCTCCTGTTTCTCACCCTATGTTTCCAGACTCCTGTTTCTCCCCATCTGTTTCCAGATTCCTGTTTCTCCCCTTCTGTTTCCAGACTCCTGTTTCTCCCCCTCTGTTTCCAGACTCCTGTTTCTCCCCCTTTGTTTCCAGACTCCAGTTTCGCCACCTCTGTTTCCAGTCTGCTGTTTCTGCCCCTCTGTTTCCAGACACCTGTTTCTCACCCTCTGTTTCCAGACTCCTGTTTCTGCCCCTCTGTTTCCAGTCTCCTGATTCTGCCCCTCTGTTTCCAGCCTCCTGTTTCTCGCACTCTTTTTCCAGACTCCTGTTTCTGCCCCTCTGTTTCCAGACTCCTGTTTCTGCCCCACTGTTTCCAGACTCCTGATTCTGCCCCTCTGTTTCCAGCCTCCTGTTTCTGCCCCCTCTTTCCAGCCTCCTGTTTCTCCCCCTCTGTTTCCAGACTCCTGTTTCTCCCGCTCTGTTTCCAGACTCCTGCATCTGCCCCTCTGTTTCCAGACTCCTGATTCTCCCCCTCTGTTTCCAGACTCCTATTTCTCCCCCTCTGTTTCCAGACTCCTGTTTCTCCCCCTCAGTTTCCAGCCTCCTGTTTCTGCCCCTCTGTTTCCAGCCTCCTGTTTCTGCCCCTCTGTTTCCAGCCTCCTGTTTCTCTCCCTCTGTTTCCAGACTCCTGTTTCTCCCCCTCTGTTTCCAGACTCCTGTTTCTGCCCCTCTGTTTCCAGACTCCTGTTTCTGCCCCTCTGTTTCCAGCCTCCTCTTTCTGCCTCTCTGTTTCCAGCCTCCTGTTTCTGCCCCTCTGTTTCCAGACTCCTGTTTCTGCCCCTCTGTTTCCAGCCTCCTGTTTCTGCCCCTCTGTTTCCAGCCTCCTGTTTCTCTCCCTCTGTTTCCAGACTCCTGTTTCTCCCCCGCTGTTTCCAGACTCCTGTTTCTCCCCCTCTGTTTCCAGACTCCTGTTTCTGCCTCTCTGTTTCCAGACTCCTGTTTCTCCCCCTCTGTTTCGAGACTCCTGTTTCTACCTCTCTGTTTCCAGAATCCTGTTTCTCACCCACTGTTTCCAGCCTCGATGATTCTGCCCCTCTGTTTCCAAACTCCGGTTTCTTCGCCTCTGTTTCCATACTCCGGTTTCTGCCCCTTTGTTTCCAGGCTCCTGTTTCAGCCGCTCTGTTTCCAGACTCCTGTTTCTCACCCATTGTTTCCAGACTCCTGTTTCTGCCTCTCTGTTTCCAGACTCCTGTTTCTCCCCCTCTGTTTCGAGACTCCTGTTTCTGCCTCTCTGTTTCCAGACTCCTGTTTCTCCCCCTCTGTTTCGAGACTCCTGTTTCTGCCTCTCTGTTTCCAGACTCCTGTTTCTCACCCACTGTTTCCAGCCTCCTGATACTGCCCCTCTGTTTCCAAACTCCTGTTTCTTCGCCTCTGTTTCCATACTACGGTTTCTGCCCCTTTGTTTCCAGGCTCCTGTTTCTGCCGCTCTGTTTCCAGACTCCTGATTCTCACCCTCTGTTTCTAGACTCCTGTTTCTGCCCCTCTGTTTCCAGACTGCTGTTTCTGCCCCTCTGTTTCCAGACTCCTGTTTCTCACCCTCTGTTTCCAGACTGCTGTTTCTGCCCCTCTGTTTCCACTCTACTGTTTCTGCCCCTCTGTTTCCAGACTCTTGTTTCTGCCTCTCTGTTTCCAGACACCTGTTTCTCACCCTCTGTTTCCAGACTCCTGTTTCTGCCCCTCTGTTTCCAGTCTCCTGAATCTGCCCCTCTGTTTCCAGCCTCCTCTTTCTCACCCTCTGTTTCCAGTCTCCTGTTTCTCACCCTCTGTTTCCAGACTCCTGTTTCTCCCCATCTGTTTCCAGATTCCTGTTTGTCCCCTTCTGTTTCCAGACTCCTGTTTCTCCCCCTCTGTTTCCAGACTCCTGTTTCTCCCCCTTTGTTTCCAGACTCCAGTTTCCCCCCCTCTGTTTCCAGTCTGCTGTTTCTGCCCCTCTGTTTCCAGACTCCTGTTTCTGCCTCTCTGTTTCCAGACACCTGTTTCTCACCCTCTGTTTCCAGACACCTGTTTCTGCCCCTCTGTTTCCATTCTCCTGATTCTGCCCCTCTGTTTCCAGCCTCCTGTTTCTCGCACTCTTTTTCCAGACTCCTGTTTCTGCCCCTCTGTTTCCAGACTCCTGTTTCTGCCCCACTGTTTCCAGACTCCTGTTTCTGCCCCTCTGTTTCCAGCCTCCTGTTTCTGCCCCCTCTTTCCAGCCTCCTGTTTCTCCCCCTCTGTTTCCAGACTCCTGTTTCTCCCGCTCTGTTTCCAGACTCCTGCATCTGCCCCTCTGTTTCCAGACTCCTGATTCTCCCCCTCTGTTTCCAGACTCCTATTTCTCCCCCTCTGTTTCCAGACTCCTGTTTCTCACCCTCTGTTTCCAGTCTCCTGTTTCTGCCCCTCTGTTTCCAGCCTCCTGTTTCTGCCCCTCTGTTTCCAGCCTCCTGTTTCTCCCCCTCTGTTTCCAGACTCCTGTTTCTCCCGCTCTGTTTCCAGACTCCTGCATCTGCCCCTCTGTTTCCAGACTCCTGATTCTCCCCCTCTGTTTCCAGACTCCTATTTCTCCCCCTCTGTTTCCAGACTCCTGTTTCTCACCCTCTGTTTCCAGTCTCCTGTTTCTGCCCCTCTGTTTCCAGCCTCCGGTTTCTGCCCCTTTGTTTCCAGGCTCCTGTTTCTGCCGCTCTGTTTCCAGACTCCTGTTTCTCCCGCTCTGTTTCCAGACTCCTGTTTCTGCCCCTCTGTTTCCAGTCTCCTGAATCTGCCCCTCTGTTTCCAGCCTCCTCTTTCTCACCCTCTGTTTCCAGTCTCCTGTTTCTCACCCTCTGCTTCCAGACTCCTGTTTCTCCGCATCTGTTTCCAGACTCCTGTTTCTCCCCTTCTGTTTCCAGACTCCTGTTTCTCCCCCTCTGTTTCCAGACTCCTGTTTCTCCCCCTCTGTTTCCAGACTCCTGTTTCCTCCCCTCTGTTTCCAGTCTGCTGTTTCTGCCCCTCTGTTTCCAGTCTCCTGATTCTGCCCCTCTGTTTCCAGCCTCCTGTTTCTCGCACTCTTTTTCCAGACTCCTGTTTCTGCCCCTCTGTTTCCAGACTCCTGTTTCTGCCCCACTGTTTCCAGACTCCTGTTTCTGCCCCTCTGTTTCCAGCCTCCTGTTTCTGCCCCCTCTTTCCAGCCTCCTCTTTCTGCCCCTCTGTTTCCAGACTCCTGTTTCTCCCCCTCTGTTTCCAGACTCCTGCATCTGCCCCTCTGTTTCCAGACTCCTGTTTCTCCCCCTCTGTTTCCAGACTCCTATTTCACCCCCTCTGTTTCCAGAGTCCTGTTTCTCACCCTCTGTTTCCAGTCTCCTGTTTCTGCCACTCTGTTTCCAGCCTCCTGTTTCTGCCCCTCTGTTTCCAGCCTCCTGTTTCTCTCCCTCTGTTTCCAGACTCCTGTTTCTCCCCCTCTGTTTCCAGACTCCTGTTTCTGCCCCTCTGTTTCCAGACTCCTGTTTCTGCCCCTCTGTTTCCAGCCTCCTCTTTCTGCCTCTCTGTTTCCAGCCTCCTGTTTCTGCCCCTCTGTTTCCAGACTCCTGTTTCTCCCCCTCTGTTTCCAGCCTCCTGTTTCTGCCCCTCTGTTTCCAGCCTCCTGTTTCTCCTCCTCTGTTTTCAGACTCCTGTTTCTGCCCCTCTGTTTCCAGCCTCCTGTTTCTCCTCCTCTGTATCCAGCCTCCTGTTTCTCCCCCTCAGTTTCCAGACTCCTGTTTCTCCGCCTCTGTTTTCAGACTCCTGTTTCTGCCCCTCTGTTTCCAGACTCCTGTTTCCCCACCTCTGTTTCCGGACTCCTGTTTCTCCCCAACTGTTTCCAGCCTCCTGTTTCTCCCCCTCTGTTTCCAGACTCCTGTATCTCCCCCTCTGTTTACCAGCCTCCGGTTTCTTCGCCTCTGTTTCCAGACTCCTGTTTCTCCCCCTCTGTTTCCAGACTCCTGTTTCTGCCCCTCTGTTTCCAGACTCCTGTTTCTGCCCCTCTGCTTCCAGACGCCTGTTTCTCACCCTCTGTTTCCAGACTCCTGTTTCTCCCCCTCTGTTTCCAGACTGCTGTTTCTGCCACTCTGTTTCCAGCCTCCTGTTTCTCCCCCTCTGTTTCCAGCCTCCTGTTTCTCCCCCTCTGTTTCCAGCCTCCTGTTTCTCCCCCTCTGTTTCCAGACTCCTGTTTCTGCCTCTCTGTTTCCAGACTCCTGTTTCTCACCCATTGTTTCCAGCCTCCTGTTTCTGCCTCTCTGTTTCCAGACTCCTGTTTCTCCCCCTCTGTTTCGAGACTCCTGTTTCTGCCTCTCTGTTTCCAGACTCCTGTTTCTCCCCCTCTGTTTCGAGACTCCTGTTTCTGCCTCTCTGTTTCCAGTCTCCTGTTTCTCACCCACTGTTTCCAGCCTCCTGATTCTGCCCCTCTGTTTCCAAACTCCTGTTTCTTCGCCTCTGTTTCCATACTCCGGTTTCTGCCCCTTTGTTTCCAGGCTCCTGTTTCTGCCGCTCTGTTTCCAGACTCCTGTTTCTCACCCTCTGTTTCTAGACTCCTGTTTCTGCCCCTCTGTTTCCAGACTGCTGTTTCTGCCCCTCTGTTTCCAGACTCCTGTTTCTCACCCTCTGTTTCCAGACTGCTGTTTCTGCCCCCCTGTTTCCACTCTACTGTTTCTGTCCCTCTGTTTCCAGACTCTTGTTTCTGCCTCTCTGTTTCCAGACACCTGTTTCTCACCCTCTGTTTCCAGACTCCTGTTTCTGCCCCTCTGTTTCCAGTCTCCTGAATCTGCCCCTCTGTTTCCAGCCTCCTCTTTCTCACCCTCTGTTTCCAGTCTCCTGTTTCTCACCCTCTGTTTCCAGACTCCTGTTTCTCCCCATCTGTTTCCAGACTCCTGTTTCTCCCCTTCTGTTTCCAGACTCCTGTTTCTCCCCCTCTGTTTCCAGACTCCTGTTTCTCCCCCTTTGTTTCCAGACTCCAGTTTCCCCCCCTCTGTTTCCAGTCTGCTGTTTCTGCCCCTCTGTTTCCAGACTCCTGTTTCTGCCTCTCTGTTTCCAGACACCTGTTTCTCACCCTCTGTTTCCAGACTCCTGTTTCTGCCCCTCTGTTTCCAGTCTCCTGATTCTGCCCCTCTGTTTCCAGCCTCCTGTTTCTCGCACTCTTTTTCCAGACTCCTGTTTCTGCCCCTCTGTTTCCAGACTCCTGTTTCTGCCCCACTGTTTCCAGACTCCTGTTTCTGCCCCTCTGTTTCCAGACTCCTGTTTCTGCCCCCTCTTTCCAGCCTCCTGTTTCTCCCCCTCTGTTTCCAGACTCCTGTTTCTCCCGCTCTGTTTCCAGACTCCTGCATCTGCCCCTCTGTTTCCAGACTCCTGATTCTCCCCCTCTGTTTCCAGACTCCTGTTTCTGCCCCTCTGTTTCCAGCCTCCTCTTTCTACCTCTCTGTTTCCAGCCTCCCGTTTCTGCCCCTCTGTTTCCAGACTCCTGTTTCTCCCCCGCTGTTTCCAGACTCCTGTTTCTGCCCCTCTGTTTCCAGACTCCTGTTTCTCCCCCTCTGTTTCCAGACTCCTCTTTCCCCCCCTCTGTTTCCAGTCTGCTGTTTCTGCCCCTCTGTTTCCAGTCTCCTGATTCTGCCCCTCTGTTTCCAGCCTCCTGTTTCTCGCACTCTTTTTCCAGACTCCTGTTTCTGCCCCTCTGTTTCCAGACTCCTGTTTCTGCCCCACTGTTTCCAGACTCCTGTTTCTGCCCCTTTGTTTCCAGCCTCCTGTTTCTGCCCCCTCTTTCCAGCCTCCTGTTTCTCCCCCTCTGTTTCCAGACTCCTGTTTCTCCCCCTCTGTTTCCAGACTCCTGCTTCTGCCCCTCTGTTTCCAGACTCCTGTTTCTCCCCCTCTGTTTCCAGACTCCTATTTCTCCCCCTCTGTTTCCAGACTCCTGTTTCTCACCCTCTGTTTCCAGCCTCCTGATTCTGCCCCTCTGTTTCCAAACTCCGGTTTCTTAGCCTCTGTTTCCATACTCCGGTTTCTGCCCCTTTGTTTCCAGGCTCCTGTTTCTGCCGCTCTGTTTCCAGCCTCCTGTTTCTCCCCCTCAGTTTCCAGACTCCTGTTTCTCCTCCTCTGTCTTCAGACTCCTGTTTCTGCCCCTCTGTTTCCAGACTCCTGTTTCCCCACCTCTGTTTCCGGACTCCTGTTTCTCCCCATCTGTTTCCAGACTCCTGTTTCTCCCCCTCTGTTTCCAGACTCCTGTTTCTCCCCCTCTGTTTACCAGCCTCCTGTTTCTGCCCCTCTGTTTCCAGACTGCTGTTTCTGCCCCTCTGTTTCCAGACTCCTGTTTCTCACCCTCTGTTTCCAGACTGCTGTTTCTGCCCCTCTGTTTCCACTCTACTGTTTCTGCCCCTCTGTTTCCAGACTCTTGTTTCTGCCTCTCTGTTTCCAGACACCTGTTTCTCACCCTCTGTTTCCAGACTCCTGTTTCTGCCCCTCTGTTTCCAGTCTCCTGAATCTGCCCCTCTGTTTCCAGCCTCCTCTTTCTCACCCTCTGTTTCCAGTCTCCTGTTTCTCACCCTCTGTTTCCAGACTCCTGTTTCTGCCTCCCTGTTTCCAGACACCTGTTTCTCACCCTCTGTTTCCAGACTCCTGTTTCTGCCCCTCTGTTTCCAGTCTCCTGAATCTGCCCCTCTGTTCCAGCCTCCTCTTTCTCACCCTGTGTTTCCAGTCTCCTGTTTCTCACCCTCTGCTTCCAGACTCCTGTTTCTCCCCATCTGTTCCAGACTCCTATATCTCCCCTTCTGTTTCCAGACTCCTGTTTCTCCCCCTCTGTTTCCAGACTCCTGTTTCTCCCCCTCTGTTTCCAGACTCCTGTTTCCCCCCCTCTGTTTCCAGTCTGCTGTTTCTGCCCCTCTGTTTCCAGTCTCCTGATTCTGCCCCTCTGTTTCCGGCCTCCTGTTTCTCGCCCTCTTTTTCCAGCCTCCTGTTTCTCCCCCTCTGTTTCCAGACTCCTGTTTATGCCCCTCTGTTTCCAGACTCCTGTTTCTGCCCCTCTGTTTCCAGACGCCTGTTTCTCACCCTCTGTTTCCAGACTCCTGTTTCTCCCCGTCTGTTACCAGACTCCTGTTTCTGCCCCTCTGTTTCCAGCCTCCTGTTTCTCCCCCTCTGTTTCCAGCCTCCTGTTTCTCCCCCTCTGTTTCCAGACTCCTGTTTCTGCCTCTCTGTTTCCAGACTCCTGTTTCTCACCCACTCTTTCCAGCCTCCTGTTTCTGCCCCTCTGTTTCCAGACTCCTGTTTCTCACCCTCTGTTTCCAGACTGCTGTTTCTGCCCCTCTGTTTCCACTCTACTGTTTCTGCCCCTCTGATTCCAGACTCCTGTTTCTGCCTCTCTGTTTCCAGACATCTGATTCTCACCCTCTGTTTCCAGGCTCCTGTTTCTGCCCCTCTGTTTCCAGTCTCCTGTTTCTCACCCTCTGCTTCCAGACTCCTGTTTCTCCGCATCTGTTTCCAGACTCCTGTTTCTCCCCCTCTGTTTCCAGACTCCTGTTTCCCCCCCTCTGTTTCCAGTCTGCTGTTTCTGCCCCTCTGTTTCCAGTCTCCTGATTCTGCCCCTCTGTTTCCAGCCTCCTGTTTCTCGCACTCTTTTTCCAGACTCCTGTTTCTGCCCCTCTGTTTCCAGACTCCTGTTTCTGCCCCACTGTTTCCAGACTCCTGTTTCTGCCCCTCTGTTTCCAGCCTCCTGTTTCTGCCCCCTCTTTCCAGCCTCCTGTTTCTGCCCCTCTGTTTCCAGACTCCTGTTTCTCCCCCTCTGTTTCCAGACTCCTGCTTCTGTCCCTCTGTTTCCAGACTCCTGTTTCTCCCACTCTGTTTCCAGACTCCTATTTCTCCCCCTCTGTTTCCAGACTCCTGTTTCTCACCCTCTGTTTCCAGTCTCCTGTTTCAGCCCCTCTGTTTCCAGCCTCCTGTTTCTGCCCCTCTGTTTCCAGCCTCCTGTTTCTCTCCCTCTGTTTCCAGACTCCTGTTTCTCCCCCGCTGTTTCCAGACTCCTGTTTCTGCCCCTCTGTTTCCAGACTCCTGTTTCTCCCCCTCTGTTTCGAGACTCCTGTTTCTACCTCTCTGTTTCCAGACTCCTGTTTCTCACCCACTGTTTCCAGCCTCCTGATTCTGCCCCTCTGTTTCCAAACTCCGGTTTCTTCGCCTCTGTTTCCATACTCCGGTTTCAGCCCCTTTGTTTCCAGGCTCCTGTTTCTGCCGCTCTGTTTCCAGACTCCTGTTTCTCACCCTCTGTTTCTAGACTCCTGTTTCTGCCCCTCTGTTTCCAGACTGCTGTTTCTGCCCCTCTGTTTCCAGACTCCTGTTTCTCACCCTGAGTTTCCAGACTGCTGTTTCTGCCCCTCTGTTTCCACTCTACTGTTTCTGCCCCTCTGATTCCAGACTCCTGTTTCTGCCTCTCTGTTTCCAGACATCTGTTTCTCACCCTCTGTTTCCAGACTCCTGTTTCTGCCCCTCTGTTTCCAGTCTCCTGAATCTGCCCCTCTGTTTCCAGCCTCCTCTTTCTCACCCTCTGTTTCCAGTCTCCTGTTTCTCACCCTCTGCTTCCAGACTCCTGTTTCTCCGCATCTGTTTCCAGACTCCTGTTTCTCCCCTTCTGTTTCCAGACTCCTGTTTCTCCCCCTCTGTTTCCAGACTCCTGTTTCTCCCCCTCTGTTTCCAGACTCCTGTTTCCCCCCCTCTGTTTCCAGTCTGCTGTTTCTGCCCCTCTGTTTCCAGTCTCCTGATTCTGCCCCTCTGTTTCCAGCCTCCTGTTTCTCGCACTCTTTTTCCAGACTCCTGTTTCTGCCCCTCTGTTTCCAGACTCCTGTTTCAGCACCACTGTTTCCAGACTCCTGTTTCTGCCCCTCTGTTTCCAGCCTCCTGTTTCTGCCCCCTCTTTCCAGCCTCCTGTTTCTGCCCCTCTGTTTCCAGACTCCTGTTTCTCCCCCTCTGTTTCCAGACTCCTGCATCTGCCCCTCTGTTTCCAGACTCCTGTTTCTCCCCCTCTGTTTCCAGACTCCTATTTCACCCCCTCTGTTTCCAGAGTCCTGTTTCTCACCCTCTGTTTCCAGTCTCCTGTTTCTGCCCCTCTGTTTCCAGCCTCCTGTTTCTGCCCCTCTGTTTCCAGCCTCCTGTTTCTCTCCCTCTGTTTCCAGACTCCTGTTTCTCCCCCTCGTGTTTCCAGACTCCTGTTTCTGCCCCTCTGTTTTCAGACTCCTGTTTCTGCCCCTCTGTTTCCAGACTCCTGTTTCCCCACCTCTGTTTCCGGACTCCTGTTTCTCCCCATCTGTTTCCAGACTCCTGTTTCTCCCCCTCTGTTTCCAGACTCCTGTTTCTCCCCCTCTGTTTACCAGCCTCCTGTTTCTCTCCCTCTGTTTCCAGACTCCTGTTTCTCCCCCTCTGTTTCCAGACTCCTGTTTCTGCCCCTCTGTTTCCAGACTCCTGCTTCTGCCCCTCTGCTTCCAGATGCCTGTTTCTCACCCTCTGTTTCCAGACTCCTGTTTCTCCCCCTCTGTTTCCAGACTGCTGTTTCTGCCCCTCTGTTTCCAGCCTCCTGTTTCTCCCCCTCTGTTTCCAGCCTCCTGTTTCTCCCCCTCTGTTTCCAGACTCCTGTTTCTGCCTCTCTGTTTCCAGACTCCTGTTTCTCACCCATTGTTTCCAGCCTCCTGTTTCTGCCTCTCTGTTTCCAGACTCCTGTTTCTGCCCCTTTGTTTCCAGGCTCCTGTTTCTGCCGCTCTGTTTCCAGACTCCTGTTTCTCACCCTCTGTTTCTAGACTCCTGTTTCTGCCCCTCTGTTTCCAGACTGCTGTTTCTGCCCCTCTGTTTCCAGACTCCTGTTTCTCACCCTCTGTTTCCAGACTGCTGTTTCTGCCCCTCTGTTTCCACTCTACTGTTTCTGCCCCTCTGTTTCCAGACTCTTGTTTCTGCCTCTCTGGTTCCAGACACCTGTTTCTCACCCTCTGTTTCCAGACTCCTGTTTCTGCCCCTCTGTTTCCAGTCTCCTGAATCTGCCCCTCTGTTTCCAGCCTCCTCTTTCTCACCCTCTGTTTCCAGTCTCCTGTTTCTCACCCTCTGTTTCCAGACTCCTGTTTCTCCCCATCTGTTTCCAGACTCCTGTTTCTCCCCTTCTGTTTCCAGACTCCTGTTTCTCCCCCTCTGTTTCCAGACTCCTGTTTCTCCCCCTTTGTTTCCAGACTCCAGTTTCCCCCCCTCTGTTTCCAGTCTGCTGTTTCTGCCCCTCTGTTTCCAGACTCCTGTTTCTGCCTCTCTGTTTCCAGACACCTGTTTCTCACCCTCTGTTTCCAGACTCCTGTTTCTGCCCCTCTGTTTCCAGTCTCCTGATTCTGCCCCTCTGTTTCCAGCCTCCTGTTTCTCGCACTCTTTTTCCAGACTCCTGTTTCTGCCCCTCTGTTTCCAGACTCCTGTTTCTGCCCCACTGTTTCCAGACTCCTGTTTCTGCCCCTCTGTTTCCAGCCTCCTGTTTCTGCCCCCTCTTTCCAGCCTCCTGTTTCTCCCCCTCTGTTTCCAGACTCCTGTTTCTCCCGCTCTGTTTCCAGACTCCTGCATCTGCCCCTCTGTTTCCAGACTCCTGATTCTCCCCCTCTGTTTCCAGACTCTTATTTCTCCCCCTCTGTTTCCAGACTCCTGTTTCTAACCCTCTGTTTCCAGTCTCCTGTTTCTGCCCCTCTGTTTCCAGTCTCCTGTTTCTGCCCCTCTGTTTCCAGCCTCCTGTTTCTCTCCCTCTGTTTCCAGACTCCTGTTTCTCCCCCTCTGTTTCCAGACTCCTGTTTCTCCCCCTCTGTTTCCAGACTCCTGTTTCTCCCCCTCTGTTTCCAGACTCCTATTTCTCCCCCTCTGTTTCCAGACTCCTGTTTCTACCTCTCTGTTTCCAGACTCCTGTTTCTCACCCACTGTTTCCAGCCTCCTGATTCTGCCCCTCTGTTTCCAAACTCCAGTTTCTTCGCCTCTGTTTCCATACTCCTGTTTCTGCCCCTTTGTTTCCAGGCTCCTGTTTCTGCCGCTCTGTTTCCAGACTCCTGTTTCTCACCCTCTGTTTCTAGACTCCTGTTTCTGCCCCTCTGTTTCCAGACTGCTGTTTCTGCCCCTCTGTTTCCAGACTCCTGTTTCTCACCCTGAGTTTCCAGACTGCTGTTTCTGCCCCTCTGTTTCCACTCTACTGTTTCTGCCCCTCTGATTCCAGACTCCTGTTTCTGCCTCTCTGTTTCCAGACATCTGTTTCTCACCCTCTGTTTCCAGACTCCTGTTTCTGCCCCTCTGTTTCCAGTCTCCTGAATCTGCCCCTCTGTTTCCAGCCTCCTCTTTCTCACCCTCTGTTTCCAGTCTCCTGTTTCTCACCCTCTGCTTCCAGACTCCTGTTTCTCCGCACCTGTTTCCAGACTCCTGTTTCTCCCCTTCTGTTTCCAGACTCCTGTTTCTCCCCCTCTGTTTCCAGACTCCTGTTTCGCCCCCTCTGTTTCCAGACTCCTGTTTCCCCCCCTCTGTTTCCAGTCTGCTGTTTCTGCCCCTCTGTTTCCAGTCTCCTGATTCTGCCCCTCTGTTTCCAGCCTCCTGTTTCTCGCACTCTTTTTCCAGACTCCTGTTTCTGCCCCTCTGTTTCCAGACTCCTGTTTCTGCCCCACTGTTTCCAGACTCCTGTTTCTGCCCCTCTGTTTCCAGCCTCCTGTTTCTGCCCCCTCTTTCCAGCCTCCTGTTTCTGCCCCTCTGTTTCCAGACTCCTGTTTCTCCCCCTCTGTTTCCAGACTCCTGCATCTGCCCCTCTGTTTCCAGACTCCTGTTTCTCCCCCTCTGTTTCCAGACTCCTATTTCACCCCCTCTGTTTCCAGAGTCCTGTTTCTCACCCTCTGTTTCCAGTCTCCTGTTTCTGCCCCTCTGTTTCCAGCCTCCTGTTTCTGCCCCTCTGTTTCCAGCCTCCTGTTTCTCTCCCTCTGTTTCCAGACTCCTGTTTCTCCCCCTCTGTTTCCAGACTCCTGTTTCTGCCCCTCTGTTTCCAGACTCCTGTTTCTGCCCCTCTGTTTCCAGCCTCCTCTTTCTGCCTCTCTGTTTCCAGCCTCCTGTTTCTGCCCCTCTGTTTCCAGACTCCTGTTTCTCCCCCTCTGTTTCCAGCCTCCTGTTTCTGCCCCTCTGTTTCCAGCCTCCTGTTTCTCCTCCTCTGTTTTCAGACTCCTGTTTCTGCCCCTCTGTTTCCAGCCTCCTGTTTCTTCTCCTCTGTTTCCAGCCTCCTGTTTCTCCCCCTCAGTTTCCAGACTCCTGTTTCTGCCCCTCTGTTTCCAGACTCCTGTTTCCCCACCTCTGTTTCCGGACTCCTGTTTCTCCCCATCTGTTTCCAGACTCCTGTTTCTCCCCCTCTGTTTCCAGACTCCTGTTTCTCCCCCTCTGTTTACCAGCCTCCTGTTTCTCTCCCTCTGTTTCCAGACTCCTGTTTCTCCCCCTCTGTTTCCAGACTCCTGTTTCTGCCCCTCTGTTTCCAGACTCCTGTTTCTGCCCCTCTGCTTCGAGACGCCTGTTTCTCACCCTCTGTTTCCAGACTCCTGTTTCTCCCCCTCTGTTTCCAGACTGCTGTTTCTGCCCCTCTGTTTCCAGCCTCCTGTTTCTCCCCCTCTGTTTCCAGCCTCCTGTTTCTCCCCCTCTGTTTCCAGACTCCTGTTTCTGCCTCTCTGTTTCCAGACTCCTGTTTCTCACCCACTGTTTCCAGCCTCCTGTTTCTGCCTCTCTGTTTCCAGACTCCTGTTTCTCCCCCTCTGTTTCGAGACTCCTGTTTCTGCCTCTCTGTTTCCAGACTCCTGTTTCTCCCCCTCTGTTTCGAGACTCCTGTTTCTGCCTCTCTGTTTCCAGACTCCTGTTTCTCACCCACTGTTTCCAGCCTCCTGATTCTGCCCCTCTGTTTCCAAACTCCTGTTTCTTCGCCTCTGTTTCCATACTCCGGTTTCTGCCCCTTTGTTTCCAGGCTCCTGTTTCTGCCGCTCTGTTTCCAGACTCTTGTTTCTCACCCTCTGTTTCTAGACTCCTGTTTCTGCCCCTCTGTTTCCAGACTTCTGTTTCTGCCCCTCTGTTTCCAGACTCCTGTTTCTCCCCCTCTGTTTCCAGACTGCTGTTTCTGCCCCTCTGTTTCCACTCTACTGTTTCTGCCCCTCTGTTTCCAGACTCTTGTTTCTGCCTCTCTGTTTCCAGACACCTGTTTCTCACCCTCTGTTTCCAGACTGCTGTTTCTGCCCCTCTGTTTCCAGTCTCCTGAATCTGCCCCTCTGTTTCCAGCCTCCTCTTTCTCACCCTCTGTTTCCAGTCTCCTGTTTCTCACCCTCTGTTTCCAGACTCCTGTTTCTCCCCATCTGTTTCCAGACTCCTGTTTCTCCCCTTCTGTTTCCAGACTCCTGTTTCTCCCCCTCTGTTTCCAGACTCCTGTTTCTCCCCCTTTGTTTCCAGACTCCAGTTTCCCCCCCTCTGTTTCCAGTCTGCTGTTTCTGCCCCTCTGTTTCCAGACTCCTGTTTCTGCCTCTCTGTTTCCAGACACCTGTTTCTCACCCTCTGTTTCCAGACTCCTGTTTCTGCCCCTCTGTTTCCAGACTCCGGTTTCTTCGCCTCTGTTTCCATACTCCGGTTTCTGCCCCTTTGTTTCCAGGCTCCTGTTTCTGCCGCTCTGTTTCCAGACTCCTGTTTCTCACCCTCTGTTTCTAGACTCCTGTTTCTGCCCCTCTGTTTCCAGACTGCTGTTTCTGCCCCTCTGTTTCCAGACTCCTGTTTCTCACCCTGTGTTTCCAGACTGCTGTTTCTGCCCCTCTGTTTCCACTCTACTGTTTCTGCCCCTCTGATTCCAGACTCCTGTTTCTGCTTCTGTTTCCAGACATCTGTTTCTCACCCTCTGTTTCCAGACTCCTGTTTCTGCCCCTCTGTTTCCAGTCTCCTGAATCTGCCCCTCTGTTTCCAGCCTCCTGTTTCTCGCACTCTGTTTCAAGACTCCTGTTTCCCCCCCTCTGTTTCCAGTCTGCTGTTTCTGCCCCTCTGTTTCCAGTCTCCTGATTCTGCCCCTCTGTTTCCAGCCTCCTGTTTCTCGCACTATTTTTCCAGACTCCTGTTTCTGCCCCTCTGTTTCCAGACTCCTGTTTCTGCCCCACTGTTTCCAGACTCCTGTTTCTGCCCCTCTGTTTCCAGCCTCCTGTTTCTGCCCCCTCTTTCCAGCCTCCTGTTTCTGCCCCTCTGTTTCCAGACTCCTGTTTCTCCCCCTCTGTTTCCAGACTCCTGCATCTGCCCCTCTGTTTCCAGACTCCTGTTTCTCCCCCTCTGTCTCCAGACTCCTATTTCACCCCCTCTGTTTCCAGAGTCCTGTTTCTCACCCTCTGTTTCCAGTCTCCTGTTTCTGCCCCTCTGTTTCCAGCCTCCTGTTTCTGCCCCTCTGTTTCCAGCCTCCTGTTTCTCTCCCTCTGTTTCCAGACTCCTGTTTCTCCCCCTCTGTTTCCAGACTCCTGTTTCTGCCCCTCTGTTTCCAGACTCCTGTTTCTGCCCCTCTGTTTCCAGCCTCCTCTTTCTGCCTCTCTGTTTCCAGCCTCCTGTTTCTGCCCCACTGTTTCCAGACTCCTGTTTCTGCCCCTCTGTTTCCAGCCTCCTGTTTCTGCCCCCTCTTTCCAGCCTCCTGTTTCTGCCCCTCTGTTTCCAGACTCCTGTTTCTCCCCCTCTGTTTCCAGACTCCTGCATCTGCCCCTCTGTTTCCAGACTCCTGTTTCTCCCCCTCTGTTTCCAGACTCCTATTTCACCTCCACTGTTTCCAGAGTCCTGTTTCTCACCCTCTGTTTCCAGTCTCCTGTTTCTGCCCCTCTGTTTCCAGCCTCCTGTTTCTGCCCCTCTGTTTCCAGCCTCCTGTTTCTCCTCCTCTGTTTCCAGCCTCCTGTTTCTCCCCCTCAGTTTCCAGACTCCTGTTTCTCCTCCTCTGTTTTCAGACTCCTGTTTCTGCCCCTCTGTTTCCAGACTCCTGTTTCCCCACCTCTGTTTCCGGACTCCTGTTTCTCCCCATCTGTTTCCAGACTCCTGTTTCTCGACTCCTGTTTCTCCCCCTCTGTTTACCAGCCTCCTGTTTCTCTCCCTCTGTTTCCAGACTCCTGTTTCTCCCCCTCTGTTTCCAGACTCCTGTTTCTGCCCCTCTGTTTCCAGACTCCTGTTTCTGCCCCTCTGCTTCCAGACGCCTGTTTCTCCCCCTCTGTTTCCAGACTCCTGTTTCTCCCCCTCTGTTTCCAGACTGCTGTTTCTGCCCCTCTGTTTCCAGCCTCCTGTTTCTCCCCCTCTGTTTCCAGCCTCCTGTTTCTCCCCCTCTGTTTCCAGACTCCTGTTTCTGCCTCTCTGTTTCCAGACTCCTGTTTCTCACCCATTGTTTCCAGCCTCCTGTTTCTGCCTCTCTGTTTCCAGACTCCTGTTTCTCCCCCTCTGTTTCGAGACTCCTGTTTCTGCCTCTCTGTTTCCAGACTCCTGTTTCTCCCCCTCTGTTTCGAGACTCCTGTTTCTGCCTCTCTGTTTCCAGACTCCTGTTTCTCACCCACTGTTTCCAGCCTCCTGATTCTGCCCCTCTGTTTCCAAACTCCGGTTTCTTCGCCTCTGTTTCCATACTCCGGTTTCTGCCCCTTTGTTTCCAGGCTCCTGTTTCTGCCGCTCTGTTTCCAGACTCCTGTTTCTCACCCTCTGTTTCTAGACTCCTGTTTCTGCCCCTCTGTTTCCAGACTGCTGTTTCTGCCCCTCTGTTTCCAGACTCCTGTTTCTCACCCTCTGTTTCCAGACTGCTGTTTCTGCCCCTCTGTTTCCACTCTACTGTTTCTGCCCCTCTGTTTCCAGACTCTTGTTTCTGCCTCTCTGTTTCCAGACACCTGTTTCTCACCCTCTGTTTCCAGACTCCTGTTTCTGCCCCTCTGTTTCCAGTCTCCTGAATCTGCCCCTCTGTTTCCAGCCTCCTCTTTCTCACCCTCTGTTTCCAGTCTCCTGTTTCTCACCCTCTGTTTCCAGACTCCTGTTTCTCCCCATCTGTTTCCAGACTCCTGTTTCTCCCCTTCTGTTTCCAGACTCCTGTTTCTCCCGCTCTGTTTCCAGACTCCTGTTTCTCCCCCTTTGTTTCCAGACTCCAGTTTCCCCCCCTCTGTTTCCAGTCGGCTGTTTCTGCCCCTCTGTTTCCAGACTCCTGTTTCTGCCTCTCTGTTTCCAGACACCTGTTTCTCACCCTCTGTTTCCAGACTCCTGTTTCTGCCCCTCTGTTTCCAGTCTCCTGATTCTGCCCCTCTGTTTCCAGCCTCCTGTTTCTCGCACTCTTTTTCCAGACTCCTGTTCCTGCCCCTCTGTTTCCAGACTCCTGTTTCTGCCCCACTGTTTCCAGACTCCTGTTTCTGCCCCTCTGTCTCCAGCCTCCTGTTTCTGCCCCCTCTTTCCAGCCTCCTGTTTCTCCCCCTCTGTTTCCAGACTCCTGTTTCTCCCGCTCTGTTTCCAGACTCCTGCATCTGCCCCTCTGTTTCCAGAATCCTGATTCTCCCCCTCGGTTTCCAGACTCCTATTTCTCCCCCTCTGTTTCCAGCCTCCTGTTTCTCACCCTCTGTTTCCAGTCTCCTGTTTCTGCCCCTCTGTTTCCAGCCTCCTGTTTCTCTCCCTCTGTTTCCAGACTCCTGTTTCTGCCCCTCTGTTTCCAGACTCCTGTTTCTGCCCCTCTGTTTCCAGACTCCTGTTTCTGCCCCTCTGTTTCCAGCCTCCTCTTTCTGCCTCTCTGTTTCCAGCCTCCTGTTTCTGCCCCTCTGTTTCCAGACTCCTGTTTCTCCCCCTCTGTTTCCAGCCTCCTGTTTCTGCCCCTCTGTTTCCAGCCTCCTGTTTCTCCTCCTCTGTTTTCAGACTCCTGTTTCTGCCCCTCTGTTTCCAGCCTCCTGTTTCTGCTCCTCTGTTTCCAGCCTCCTGTTTCTCCCCCTCAGTTTCCAGACTCCTGTTTCTCCTCCTCTGTTTTCAGACTCCTGTTTCTGCCCTTCTGTTTCCAGACTCCTGTTTCCCCACCTCTGTTTCCGGACTCCTGTTTCTCCCCATCTGTTTCCAGACTCCTGTTTCTCCCCCTCTGTTTCCAGACTCCTGTTTCTCCCCCTCTGTTTCCAGCCTCCGGTTTCTTCGCCTCTGTTTCCATACTCCGGTTTCTGCCCCTTTGTTTCCAGGCTCCTGTTTCTGCCTCTCTGTTTCCAGACTCCTGTTTCTCCCCCTCTGTTTCGAGACACCTGTTTCTGCCTCTCTGTTTCCAGCTCCTGTTTCTCACCCATTGTTTCCAGCCTCCTGATTCTGCCCCTCTGTTTCCAAACTCCGGTTTCTTCGCCTCTGTTTCCATACTCCGGTTTCTGCCCCTTTGTTTCCAGGCTCCTGTTTCTGCCGCTCTGTTTCCAGACTCCTGTTTCTCACCCTCTGTTTCTAGACTCCTGTTTCTGCCCCTCTGTTTCCAGACTGCTGTTTCTGCCCCTCTGTTTCCAGACTCCTGTTTCTCACCCTCTGTTTCCCGACTGCTGTTTCTGCCCCTCTGTTTCCACTCTACTGTTTCTGCCCCTCTGATTCCAGACTCCTGTTTCTGCCTCTCTGTTTCCAGACATCGGTTTCTCACCCTCTGTTTCCAGACTCCTGTTTCTGCCCCTCTGTTTCCAGTCTCCTGAATCTGCCCCTCTGTTTCCAGCCTCCTCTTTCTCACCCTCTGTTTCCAGTCTCCTGTTTCTCACCCTCTGCTTCCAGACTCCTGTTTCTCCGCATCTGTTTCCAGACTCCTGTTTCTCCCCTTCTGTTTCCAGACTCCTGTTTCTCCCCCTCTGTTTCCAGACTCCTGTTTCTCCCCCTCTGTTTCCAGACTCCTGTTTCCCCCCCTCTGTTTCCAGTCTGCTGTTTCTGCCCCTCTGTTTCCAGTCTCCTGATTCTGCCCCTCTGTTTCCAGCCTCCTGTTTCTCGCACTCTTTTTCCAGACTCCTGTTTCTGCCCCTCTGTTTCCAGACTCCTGTTTCTGCCCCACTGTTTCCAGACTCCTGTTTCTGCCCCTCTGCTTCCAGCCTCCTGTTTCTGCCCCCTCTTTCCAGCCTCCTGTTTCTCCCCCTCTGTTTCCAGACTCCTGTTTCTCCCCCTCTGTTTCCAGACTCCTGCATCTGCCCCTCTGTTTCCAGACTCCTGTTTCTCCCCCTCTGTTTCCAGACTCCTATTTCACCCCCTCTGTTTCCAGACTCCTGTTTCTCACCCTCTGTTTCCAGTCTCCTGTTTCTGCCCCTCTGTTTCCAGCCTCCTGTTTCTGCCCCTCTGTTTCCAGCCTCCTGTTTCTCTCCCTCTGTTTCCAGACTCCTGTTTCTCCCCCTCTGTTTCCAGACTCCTGTTCCTGCCGCTCTGTTTCCAGACTCCTGTTTCTGCCCCTCTGTTTCCAGCCTCCTCTTTCTGCCTCTCTGTTTCCAGCCTCCTGTTTCTGCCCCTCTGTTTCCAGACTCCTGTTTCTCCCCCTCTGTTTCCAGCCTCCTGTTTCTGCCCCTCTGTTTCCAGCCTCCTGTTTCTCCTCCTCTGTTTTCAGACTCCTGTTACTGCCCCTCTGTTTCCAGCCTCCTGTTTCTCCTCCTCTGTTTCCAGCCTCCTGTTTCTCCCCCTCAGTTTCCAGACTCCTGTTTCTCCTCCTCTGTTTTCAGACTGCTGTTTCTGCCCCTCTGTTTCCAGACTCCTGTTTCTCCCCCTCTGTTTCCAGCCTCCTGTTTCTCCCCCTCTGTTTCCAGACTCCTGTTTCTGCCTCTCTGTTTCCAGAATCCTGGTTCTCACCCACTGTTTCCAGCCTCCTGTTTCTGCCTCTCTGTTTCCAGACTCCTGTTTCTCCCCCTCTGTTTTGAGACTCCTGTTTCTGCCTCTCTGTTTCCAGACTCCTGTTTCTCCCCCTCTGTTTCGAGACTCCTGTTTCTGCCTCTCTGTTTCCAGACTCCTGTTTCTCACCCACTGTTTCCAGCCTCCTGATTCTGCCCCTCTGTTTCCAAACTCCTGTTTCTTCGCCTCTGTTTCCATACTCCGGTTTCTGCCCCTTTGTTTCCAGGCTCCTGTTTCTGCCGCTCTGTTTCCAGACTCCTGTTTCTCACCCTCTGTTTCTAGACTCCTGTTTCTGCCCCTCTGTTTCCAGACTGCTGTTTCTGCCCCTCTGTTTCCAGACTCCTGTTTCTCACACTCTGTTTCCAGACTGCTGTTTCTGCCCCTCTGTTTCCAGTCTCCTGAATCTGCCCCTCTGTTTCCAGCCTCCTCTTTCTCACCCTCTGTTTCCAGTCTCCTGTTTCTCACCCTCTTTTTCCAGACTCCTGTTTCTCCCCATCTGTTTCCAGACTCCTGTTTCTCCACTTCTGTTTCCAGACTCCTGTTTCTCCCCCTCTGTTTCCAGACTCCTGTTTCTCCCCCTCTTTTTCCATCTCCAGTTTCCCCCCCTCTGTTTCCAGTCTGCTGTTTCTGCCCCTCTGTTTCCAGACTCCTGTTTCTGCCTCTCTGTTTCCAGACACCTGTTTCTCACCCTCTGTTTCCAGACTCCTGTTTCTGCCCCTCTGTTTCCAGTCTCCTGAATCTGCCCCTCTGTTTCCAGCCTCCTCTTTCTCACCCTCTGTTTCCAGTCTCCTGTTTCTCACCCTCTGTTTCCAGACTCCTGTTTCTCCCCATCTGTTTCCAGACTCCTGTATCTCCCCTTCTGTTTCCAGACTCCTGTTTCTCCCCCTCTGTTTCCAGACTCCTGTTTCTCCCCCTCTGTTTCCAGACTCCTGTTTCCCCCCCTCTGTATCCAGTCTGCTGTATCTGCCCCTCTGTTTCCAGTCTCCTGATTCTGCCCCTCTGTTTCCAGCCTCCTGTTTCTCGCCCTCTTTATCCAGCCTCCTGTTTCTCCCCCTCTGTTTCCAGACTCCTGTTTCTGCCCCTCTGTTTCCAGACTCCTGTTTCTGCCCCTCTGTTTCCAGACGCCTGTTTCTCACCCTCTGTTTCCAGACTCCTGTTTCTCCCCGTCTGTTACCAGACTCCTGTTTCTGCCCCTCTGTTTCCAGCCTCCTGTTTCTCCCCCTCTGTTTCCAGCCTCCTGTTTCTCCCCCTCTGTTTCCAGACTCCTGTTTCTGCCTCTCTGTTTCCAGACTCCTGTTTCTCACCCACTGTTTCCAGCCTCCTGTTTCTGCCTCTCTGTTTCCAGACTCCTGTTTCTCCCCCTCTGTTTCGAGACTCCTGTTTCTGCCTCTCTGTTTCCAGACTCCTGTTTCTCACCCACTGTTTCCAGCCTCCTGTTTCTGCCCCTCTGTTTCCAAACTCCTGTTTCTTCGCCTCTGTTTCCATACTCCGGTTTCTGCCCCTTTGTTTCCAGGCTCCTGTTTCTGCCGCTCTGTTTCCAGACTCCTGTTTCTCACCCTCTGTTTCTAGACTCCTGTTTCTGCCCCTCTGTTTCCAGACTGCTGTTTCTGCCCCTCTGTTTCCAGACTCCTGTTTCTCACCCTCTGTTTCCAGACTGCTGTTTCTGCCCCCCTGTTTCCACACTACTGTTTCTGCCCCTCTGTTTCCAGAGTCCTGTTTCTCACCCTCTGTTCCCAGACTCCTGTTTCTCACCCTCTGTTTCCAGTCTCCTGAATCTACCCCTCTGTTTCCAGCCTCCTCTTTCTCACCCTCTGTTTCCAGTCTCCTGTTTCTCACCCTCTGCTTCCAGACTCCTGTTTCTCCGCATCTGTTTCCAGACTCCTGTTTCTCCCCTTCTGTTTCCAGACTCCTGTTTCTCCCCCTCTGTTTCCAGACTCCTGTTTCTCCCCCTCTGTTTCCAGACTCCTGTTTCCCCACCTCTGTTTCCATTCTGCTGTTTCTGCCCCACTGTTTCCAGTCTCCTGATTCTGCCCCTCTGTTTCCAGCCTCCTGTTTCTCGCACTCTTTTTCCAGACTCCTGTTTCTGCCCCTCTGTTTCCAGACTCCTGTTGCTGCCCCACTGTTTCCAGACTCCTGTTTCTGCCCCTCTGTTTCCAGCCTCCTGTTTCTGCCCCCTCTTTCCAGCCTCCTGTTTCTCCCCCTCTGTTTCCAGACTAATGTTTCTCCCCCTCTGTTTCCAGACTCCTGCTTCTGCCCCTCTGTTTCCAGACTCCTGTTTCTCCCCCTCTGTTTCCAGACTCCTATTTCTCCCCCTCTGTTTCCAGACTCCTGTCTCTCACCCTCTGTTTCCATTCTCCTGTTTCTGCCCCTCTGTTTCCAGTCTCCTGTTTCTCACCCTCTGTTTCCAGCCTCCTGTTTCTCTCCATCTGTTTCCAGACTCCTGTTTCTCCCCCTCTGTTTCCAGACTCCTGTTTCTGCCCCTCTGTTTCCAGACTCCTGTTTCTGCCCCTCTGTTTCCAGCCTCCTGTTTCTGCCCCTCTGTTTCCAGCCTCCTGTTTCTGCCCCTCTGTTTCCAGACTCCTGTTTCTCCCCCTCAGTTTCCAGCCTCCTGTTTCTGCCCCTCTGTTTCCAGCCTCCTGTTTCTCCTACTCTGTTTTCAGACTCCTGTTTCTGCCCCTCTGTTTCCAGCCTCCTGTTTCTCCTCCTCTGTTTCCAGCCTCCTGTTTCTCCCCGTCAGTTTCCAGACTCCTGTTTCTCCTCCTCTGTTTTCAGACTCCTGTTTCTGCCCCTCTGTTTCCAGACTCCTGTTTCCCTACCTCTGTTTCCGGACTCCTGTTTCTCCCCATCTGTTTCCAGACCCCTGTTTCTCCCCCTCTGTTTCCAGACTCCTGTTTCTCCCCCTCTGTTTCCAGCCTCCTGTTTCTCTCCCTCTGTATCCAGACTCCTGTTTCTCCCCCTCTGTTTCCAGACTCCTGTTTCTGCCCCTCTGTTTCCAGACTCCTGTTTCCCCCCCTCTGTTTCCAGTCTGCTTTTTCTGCCCCTCTGTTTCCAGTCTCCTGATTCTTCCCCTCTGTTTCCAGCCTCCTGTTTCTCGCACTCTTTTTCCAGACTCCTGTTTCTGCCCCTCTGTTTCCAGACTCCTGTTTCTGCCCCACTGTTTCCAAACTCCTGTTTCTGCCCCTCTGTTTCCAGCCTCCTGTTTCTGCCCCCTCTTTCCAGCCTCCTGTTTCTCCCCCTCTGTTACCAGACTCCTGTTTCTCCCCCTCTGTTTCCAGACTCCTACATCTGCCCCTCTGTTTCCAGACTCCTGTTTCTCCCCCTCTGTTTCCAGACTCCTATTTCACCCCCTCTGTTTCAAGACTCCTGTTTCTCCCCCTCAGTTTCCAGACTCCTGTTTCTCCTCCTCTGTTTTCAGACTCCTGTTTCTGCCCCTCTGTTTCCAGACTCCTGTTTCCCCACCTCTGTTTCCGGACTCCTGTTTCTCCCCATCTGTTTCCAGACTCCTGTTTCTCCCCCTCTGTTTCCAGCCTCCTGTTTCTCCCCCTCTGTTTCCAGCCTCCTGTTTCTCCCCCTCTGTTTCCAGTCTCCTGTTTCTGCCTCTCTGTTTCCAGACTCCTGTTTCTCACCCACTGTTTCCAGCCTCCTGTTTCTGCCTCTCTGTTTCCAGACTCCTGTTTCTCCCCCTCTGTTTCGAGACTCCTGTTTCTGCCTCTCTGTTTCCAGACACCTGTTTCTCACCCTCTGTTTCCAGACTCCTGTTTCTCCCCATCTGTTTCCAGACTCCTGTATCTCCCCTTCTGTTTCCAGACTCCTGTTTCTCCCCCTCTGTTTCCAGACTCCTGTTTCTCCCCCTCTGTTTCCAGACTCCTGTTTCCCCCCCTCTGTATCCAGTCTGCTGTTTCTGCCCCTCTGTTTCCAGTCTCCTGATTCTGCCCCTCTGTTTCCAGCCTCCTGTTTCTCGCCCTCTTTTTCCAGCCTCCTGTTTCTCCCCCTCTGTTTCCAGACTCCTGTTTCAGCCCCTCTGTTTCCAGACTCCTGTTTCTGCCCCTCTGTTTCCAGACGCCTGTTTCTCACCCTTTGTTTCCAGACTCCTGTTTCTCCCCGTCTGTTACCAGACTCCTGTTTCTGCCCCTCTGTTTCCAGCCTCCTGTTTCTCCCCCTCTGTTTCCAGCCTCCTGTTTCTCCCCCTCTGTTTCCAGACTCCTGTTTCTGCCTCTCTGTTTCCAGACTCCTGTTTCTCACCCACTGTTTCCAGCCTCCTGTTTCTGCCTCTCTGTTTCCTGACTCCTGTTTCTCCCCCTCTGTTTCGAGACTCCTGTTTCTGCCTCTCTGTTTCCAGACTCCTGTTTCTCACCCACTGTTTCCAGCCTCCTGTTTCTGCCCCTCTGTTTCCAAACTCCTGTTTCTTCGCCTCTGTTTCCATACTCCGGTTTCTGCCCCTTTGTTTCCAGGCTCCTGTTTCTGCCGCTCTGTTTCCAGACTCCTGTTTCTCACCCTCTGTTTCTAGACTCCTGTTTCTGCCCCTCTGTTTCCAGACTGCTGTTTCTGCCCCTCTGTTTCCAGACTCCTGTTTCTCACCCTCTGTTTCCAGACTGCTGTTTCTGCCCCCCTGTTTCCACACTACTGTTTCTGCCCCTCTGTTTCCAGAATCCTGTTTCTGCCTCTCTGTTTCCAGACACCTGTTTCTCACCCTCTGTTTCCAGACTCCTGTTTCTGCCCCTCTGTTTCCAGTCTCCTGAATCTGCCCCTCTGTTTCCAGCCTCCTCTTTCTCACCCTCTGTTTCCAGTCTCCTGTTTCTCACCCTCTGTTTCCAGACTCCTGTTTCTCCCCATCTGTTTCCAGACTCCTGTTTCTCCCCCACTGTTTCCAGACTCCTGTTTCTCCCCCTCTGTTTCCAGACTCCTGTTTCCCCCCCTCTGTTTCCAGACTCCTATTTCTCCCCCTCTGTTTCCAGACTCCTGTCTCTCACCCTCTGTTTCCATTCTCCTGTTTCTGCCCCTCTGTTTCCAGTCTCCTGTTTCTCACCCTCTGTTTCCAGCCTCCTGTTTCTCTCCATCTGTTTCCAGACTCCTGTTTCTCCCCCTCTGTTTCCAGACTCCTGTTTCTGCCCCTCTGTTTCCAGACTCCTGTTTCTGCCCCTCTGTTTCCAGCCTCCTGTTTCTGCCCCTCTGTTTCCAGCCTCCTGTTTCTGCCCCTCTGTTTCCAGACTCCTGTTTCTCCCCCTCAGTTTCCAGCCTCCTGTTTCTGCCCCTCTGTTTCCAGCCTCCTGTTTCTCCTACTCTGTTTTCAGACTCCTGTTTCTGCCCCTCTGTTTCCAGCCTCCTGTTTCTCCTCCTCTGTTTCCAGCCTCCTGTTTCTCCCCGTCAGTTTCCAGACTCCTGTTTCTCCTCCTCTGTTTTCAGACTCCTGTTTCTGCCCCTCTGTTTCCAGACTCCTGTTTCCCTACCTCTGTTTCCGGACTCCTGTTTCTCCCCATCTGTTTCCAGACCCCTGTTTCTCCCCCTCTGTTTCCAGACTCCTGTTTCTCCCCCTCTGTTTCCAGCCTCCTGTTTCTCTCCCTCTGTATCCAGACTCCTGTTTCTCCCCCTCTGTTTCCAGACTCCTGTTTCTGCCCCTCTGTTTCCAGACTCCTGTTTCCCCCCCTCTGTTTCCAGTCTGCTTTTTCTGCCCCTCTGTTTCCAGTCTCCTGATTCTTCCCCTCTGTTTCCAGCCTCCTGTTTCTCGCACTCTTTTTCCAGACTCCTGTTTCTGCCCCTCTGTTTCCAGACTCCTGTTTCTGCCCCACTGTTTCCAAACTCCTGTTTCTGCCCCTCTGTTTCCAGCCTCCTGTTTCTGCCCCCTCTTTCCAGCCTCCTGTTTCTCCCCCTCTGTTACCAGACTCCTGTTTCTCCCCCTCTGTTTCCAGACTCCTACATCTGCCCCTCTGTTTCCAGACTCCTGTTTCTCCCCCTCTGTTTCCAGACTCCTATTTCACCCCCTCTGTTTCAAGACTCCTGTTTCTCCCCCTCAGTTTCCAGACTCCTGTTTCTCCTCCTCTGTTTTCAGACTCCTGTTTCTGCCCCTCTGTTTCCAGACTCCTGTTTCCCCACCTCTGTTTCCGGACTCCTGTTTCTCCCCATCTGTTTCCAGACTCCTGTTTCTCCCCCTCTGTTTCCAGCCTCCTGTTTCTCCCCCTCTGTTTCCAGCCTCCTGTTTCTCCCCCTCTGTTTCCAGTCTCCTGTTTCTGCCTCTCTGTTTCCAGACTCCTGTTTCTCACCCACTGTTTCCAGCCTCCTGTTTCTGCCTCTCTGTTTCCAGACTCCTGTTTCTCCCCCTCTGTTTCGAGACTCCTGTTTCTGCCTCTCTGTTTCCAGACACCTGTTTCTCACCCTCTGTTTCCAGACTCCTGTTTCTCCCCATCTGTTTCCAGACTCCTGTATCTCCCCTTCTGTTTCCAGACTCCTGTTTCTCCCCCTCTGTTTCCAGACTCCTGTTTCTCCCCCTCTGTTTCCAGACTCCTGTTTCCCCCCCTCTGTATCCAGTCTGCTGTTTCTGCCCCTCTGTTTCCAGTCTCCTGATTCTGCCCCTCTGTTTCCAGCCTCCTGTTTCTCGCCCTCTTTTTCCAGCCTCCTGTTTCTCCCCCTCTGTTTCCAGACTCCTGTTTCAGCCCCTCTGTTTCCAGACTCCTGTTTCTGCCCCTCTGTTTCCAGACGCCTGTTTCTCACCCTTTGTTTCCAGACTCCTGTTTCTCCCCGTCTGTTACCAGACTCCTGTTTCTGCCCCTCTGTTTCCAGCCTCCTGTTTCTCCCCCTCTGTTTCCAGCCTCCTGTTTCTCCCCCTCTGTTTCCAGACTCCTGTTTCTGCCTCTCTGTTTCCAGACTCCTGTTTCTCACCCACTGTTTCCAGCCTCCTGTTTCTGCCTCTCTGTTTCCTGACTCCTGTTTCTCCCCCTCTGTTTCGAGACTCCTGTTTCTGCCTCTCTGTTTCCAGACTCCTGTTTCTCACCCACTGTTTCCAGCCTCCTGTTTCTGCCCCTCTGTTTCCAAACTCCTGTTTCTTCGCCTCTGTTTCCATACTCCGGTTTCTGCCCCTTTGTTTCCAGGCTCCTGTTTCTGCCGCTCTGTTTCCAGACTCCTGTTTCTCACCCTCTGTTTCTAGACTCCTGTTTCTGCCCCTCTGTTTCCAGACTGCTGTTTCTGCCCCTCTGTTTCCAGACTCCTGTTTCTCACCCTCTGTTTCCAGACTGCTGTTTCTGCCCCCCTGTTTCCACACTACTGTTTCTGCCCCTCTGTTTCCAGAATCCTGTTTCTGCCTCTCTGTTTCCAGACACCTGTTTCTCACCCTCTGTTTCCAGACTCCTGTTTCTGCCCCTCTGTTTCCAGTCTCCTGAATCTGCCCCTCTGTTTCCAGCCTCCTCTTTCTCACCCTCTGTTTCCAGTCTCCTGTTTCTCACCCTCTGTTTCCAGACTCCTGTTTCTCCCCATCTGTTTCCAGACTCCTGTTTCTCCCCCACTGTTTCCAGACTCCTGTTTCTCCCCCTCTGTTTCCAGACTCCTGTTTCCCCCCCTCTGTTTCCAGTCTGCTGTTTCTGCCCCTCTGTTTCCAGTCTCCTGATTCTGCCCCTCTGTTTCCAGCCTCCTGTTTCTCGCCCTCTTTTTCCAGCCTCCTGTTTCTCCCCCTCTGTTTCCAGACTCCTGTTTCTGCCCCTCTGTTTCCAGCCTCCTGTTTCTGCCCCCTCTTTCCAGCCTCCTGTTTCTCCCCCTCTCTTTCCAGACTCCTGTTTCTCCCCCTCTGTTTCCAGACTCCTGCTTCTGCCCCACTGTTTCCAGACTCCTGTTTCTCCCCCTCTGTTTCCAGACTCTTGTTTCTCCCCGTCAGTTTCCAGACTCCTGTTTCTCCTCCACTGTTTTCAGACTCCTGTTTCTGCCCCTCTGTTTCCAGACTCCTGTTTCCCCACCTCTGTTTCCGGACTCCTGTTTCTCCCCATCTGTTTCCAGACTCCTGTTTCTCCCCCTCTGTTTCCAGACTCCTGTTTCTCCCCCTCTGTTTCCAGCCTCCTGTTTCTCTCCCTCTTTTTCCAGACTCCTGTTTCTCCCCCTCTGTTTCCAGACTCCTGTTTCTGCCCCTCTGTTTCCAGCCTCCTGTTTCTCGCACTCTTTTTCCAGACTCCTGTTTCTGCCCCTCTGTTTCCAGACTCCTGTTTCTGCCCCACTGTTTCCAGACTCCTGTTTCTGCCCCTCTGTTTCCAGCCTCCTGTTTCTGCCCCCTCTTTCCAGCCTCCTGTTTCTCCCCCTCTGTTTCCAGACTCCTGTTTCTCCCCCTCTGTTTCCAGACTCCTGCTTCTGCCCCTTTGTTTCCAGACTCCTGTTTCTCCCCGTCTGTTTCCAGACTCCAGTTTCTGCACCTCTGTTTCCAGCCTCCTGTTTCTGCCCCTCTGTTTCCAGCCTCCTGTTTCTCTCCCTCTGTTTCCAGACTCCTGTTTCTCCCCCTCTGTTTCCAGACTCCTGTTTCTGCCCCTCTGTTTCCAGACTCCTGTTTCTGCCCCTCTGTTTCCAGCCTCCTCTTTCTGCCTCTCTGTTTCCAGCCTCCTGTTTCTGCCCCTCTGTTTCCAGACTCCTGTTTCTCCCCCTCTGTTTCCAGCCTCCTGTTTCTGCCCCTCTGTTTCCAGCCTCCTGTTTCTCCTCCTCTGTTTTCAGACTCCTGTTTCTGCCCCTCTGTTTCCAGCCTCCTGTTTCTCCTCCTCTGTTTCCAGCCTCCTGTTTCTCCCCCTCAGTTTCCAGACTCCTGTTTCTCCTCCTCTGTTTTCAGAATCCTGTTTCTGCCCCTCTGTTTCCAAACTCCTGTTTCCCCACCTCTGTTTCCGGGCTCCTGTTTCTCCCCATCTGTTTCCAGACTCCTGTTTCTCCCCCTCTGTTTCCGGACTCCTGTTTCTCCCCCTCTGTTTCCAGCCTCCTGTTTCTCTCCCTCTGTTTCCAGACTCCTGTTTCTCCCCCTCTGGTTCCAGACTCCTGTTTCTGCCACTCTGTTTCCAGACTCCTGTTTCTGCCCCTCTGCTTCCTGACGCCTGTTTCTCACCCTCTGTTTCCAGACTCCTGTTTCTCCCCCTCTGTTTCCAGACTGCTGTTTCTGCCCCTCTGTTTCCAGCCTCCTGTTTCTCCCCCTCTGTTTCCAGACTCCTGTTTCTGTCCTTCTCATTCCAGACTCCTGTTTCTCCCCCTCTGTTTCCAGACTCCTGTTTCTGCCTCTCTGTTTCCAGACTCCTGTTTCTCCCCCACTGTTTCGAGACTCCTGTTTCTGCCTCTCTGTTTCCAGACTCCTGTTTCTCACCCACTGTTTCCAGCCTCCTGATTCTGCCCCTCTGTTTCCAAACTCCTGTTTCTTCGCCTCTGTTTCCATACTCCGGTTTCTGCCCCTTTGTTTCCAGGCTCCTGTTTCTGCCGCTCTGTTTCCAGACTCCTGTTTCTCACCCTCTGATTCTAGACTCCTGTTTCTGCCCCTCTGTTTCCAGAATGCTGTTTCTGCCCCTCTGTTTCCAGACTCCTGTTTCTCACCCTCTGTTTCCAGACTGCTGTTTCTGCCCCTCTGTTTCCACTCTACTGTTTCTGCCCCTCTGTTTCCAGAATCCTGTTTCTGCCTCTCTGTTTCCAGACACCTGTTTCTCACCCTCTGTTTCCAGACTCCTGTTTCTGCCCCTCTGTTTCCAGTCTCCTGAATCTGCCCCTCTGTTTCCAGCCTCCTGTTTCTCACCCTCTGTTTCCAGTCTCCTGTTTCTCACCCTCTGTTTCCAGACTCCTGTTTCACCCCATCTGTTTCCAGACTCCTGTTTCTCCCCCACTGTTTCCAGACTCCTGTTTCTCCCCCTCTGTTTCCAGACTCCTGTTTCCCCCCCTCTGTTTCCAGTCTGCTGTTTCTGCCCCTCTGTTTCCAGTCTCCTGATTCTGCCCCTCTGTTTCCAGCCTCCTGTTTCTCGCCCTCTTTTTCCAGCCTCCTGTTTCTCCCCCTCTGTTTCCAGAATCCTGTTTATGCCCCTCTGTTTCCAGACTCCTGTTTCTGCCGCTCTGTTTCCAGACGCCTGTTTCTCACCCTCTGTTTCCAGACTCCTGTTTCTCCCCCTCTGTTTCCAGACTCCTGTTTCAGCCCCTCTGTTTCCAGCCTCCTGTTTCTCCCCCTCTGTTTCCAGCCTCCTGTTTCTCCCCCTCCGTTTCCAGACTCCTGTTTCTGCCTCTCTGTTTCCAGACTCCTGTTTCTCACCCACTGTTTCCAGCCTCCTGTTTCTGCCTCTCTGTTTCCAGACTCATGTTTCTCCCCCTCTGTTTCGAGACTCCTGTTTCTGCCTCTCTGTTTCCAGACTCCTGTTTCTCACCCACTGTTTCCAGCCTCCTGTTTCTGCCCCTCTGTTTCCAAACTCCTGTTTCTTTGCCTCTGTTTCCATACTCCGGTTTCTGCCCCTTTGTTTCCAGGCTCCTGTTTCTGCCGTTCTGTTTCCAGACTTCTGTTTCTCACCCTCTGTTTCTAGACTCCTGTTTCTGCCCCTCTGTTTCCAGACTGCTGTTTCTGCCCCTCTGTTTCCAGACTCCTGTTTCTCACCCTCTGTTTCCAGACTGCTGTTTCTGCCCCCCTGTTTCCACACTACTTTTTCTGCCCCTCTGTTTCCAGACTCCTGTTTCTGCCTCTCTGTTTCCAGCCTCCTGTTTCTCCCCCTCAGTTTCCAGACTCCTGTTTCTCACCCACTGTTTCCAGCCTCCTGATTCTGCCCCTCTGTTTCCAAACTCCGGTTTCTTCGCCTCTGTTTCCATACTCCGGTTTCTGCCCCTTTGTTTCCAGGCTCCTGTTTCTGCCGCTCCGTTTCCAGACTCCTGTTTCTCCCCCTCTGTTTCCAGACTCCTGCTTCTGCCCCTCTGTTTCCAGACTCCTGTTTCTCCCCCTCTGTTTCCAGCCTCCTGTTTCTGCCTCTCTGTTTCCAGACTCCTGTTTCTCACCCACTGTTTCCAGCCTCCTGATTCTGCCCCTCTGTTTCCAAACTCCTGTTTCTTCGCCTCTGTATCCATACTCCGGTTTCTGCCCCTTTGTTTCCAGGCTCCTGTTTCTGCCGCTCTGTTTCCAGACTCCTGTTTCTCACCCTCTGATTCTAGACTCCTGTTTCTGCCCCTCTGTTTCCAGACTGCTGTTTCTGCCCCTCTGTTTCCAGACTCCTGTTTCTCACCCTCTGTTTCCAGACTGCTGTTTCTGCCCCTCTGTTTCCACTCTACTGTTTCTGCCCCTCTGTTTGCAGACTCCTGTTTCTGCCTCTCTGTTTCCAGACACCTGTTTCTCACCCTCTGTTTCCAGACTCCTGTTTCTGCCCCTCTGTTTCCAGTCTCCTGAATCTGCCCCTCTGTTTCCAGCCTCCTCTTTCTCACCCTCTGTTTCCAGTCTCCTGTTTCTCACCCTCTGTTTCCAGACTCCTGTTTCTCCCCATCTGTTTCCAGACTCCTGTTTCTCCCCTTCTGTTTCCAGACTCCTGTTTTTCCCCCAGTGTTTCCAGACTCCTGTTTCTCCCCCTCTGTTTCCAGACTCCTGTTTCCCCCCCTCTGTTTCCAGTCAGCTGTTTCTGCCCCTCTGTTTCCAGTCTCCTGATTCTGCCCCTGTTTCCAGCCTCCTGTTTCTCGCCCTCTTTTTCCAGCCTCCTGTTTCTCCCCCTCTGTTTCCAGACTCCTGTTTCTGCCCCTCTGTTTCCAGACTCCTGTTTCTGCCCCTCTGTTTCCAGACGCCTGTTTCTCACCCTCTGTTTCCAGACTCCTGTTTCTCCCCCTCTGTTTCCAGACTCCTGTTCTGCCCCTCTGTTTCCAGCCTCCTGTTTCTCCCCCTCTGTTTCCAGCCTCCTGTTTCTCCCCCACTGTTTCCAGGCTCCTGTTTCTGCCTCTCTGTTTCCAGACTCCTGTTTCTCACCCACTGTTTCCAGCCTCCTGTTTCTGCCTCTCTGTTTCCAGACTCATGTTTCTCCCCCTCTGTTTCGAGACTCCTGTTTCTGCCTCTCTGTTTCCAGACTCCTGTTTCTCACCCACTGTTTCCAGCCTCCTGTTTCTGCCCCTCTGTTTCCAAACTCCTGTTTCTTCGCCTCTGTTTCCACACTCCGGTTTCTGCCCCTTTGTTTCCAGGCTCCTGTTTCTGCCGCTCTGTTTCCAGACTTCTGTTTCTCACCCTCTGTTTCTAGAATCCTGTTTCTGCCCCTCTGTTTCCAGACTGCTGTTTCTGCCCCTCTGTTTCCAGACTCCTGTTTCTCACCCTCTGTTTCCAGACTGCTGTTTCTGCCCCCCTGTTTCGACACTACTTTTTCTGCCCCTCTGTTTCCAGACTCCTGTTTCTGCCTCTCTGTTTCCAGACTCCTGTTTCTCACCCTCTGTTTCCAGTCTCCTGTTTCTCACCCTCTGTTTCCAGACTCCTGTTTCTCCCCATCTGTTTCCAGACTCCTGTTTCTCCCCTTCTGTTTCCAGACTCCTGTTTCTCCCCCTCTGTTTCCAGACTCCTGTTTCTCCCCCTCTGTTTCCAGACTCCTGTTTCCCCCCCTCTGTTTCCAGTCTGCTGTTTCTGCCCCTCTGTTTCCAGTCTCCTGATCCTGCTCCTCTGTTTCCAGCCTCCTGTTTCTCGCCCTCTTTTTCCAGCCTCCTGTTCTCCCCCTCTGTTTCCAGACTCCTGTTTCTCCCCCTCAGTTTCCAGACTCCTGTTTCTCACCCACTGTTTCCAGCCTCCTGATTCTGCCCCTCTGTTTCCAAACTCCGGTTTCTTCGCCTCTGTTTCCATACTCCGGTTTCTGCCCCTTTGTTTCCAGGCTCCTGTTTCTGCCGCTCCGTTTCCAGACTCCTGTTTCTCCCCCTCTGTTTCCAGACTCCTGTTTCTCCCCCTCTGTTTCCAGCCTCCTGTTTCTGCCTCTCTGTTTCCAGACTCCTGTTTCTCACCCACTGTTTCCAGCCTCCTGATTCTGCCCCTCTGTTTCCAAACTCCTGTTTCTTCGCCTCTGTTTCCATACTCCGGTTTCTGACCCTTTGTTTCCAGGCTCCTGTTTCTGCCGCTCTGTTTCCAGACTCCTGTTTCTCACCCTCTGATTCTAGACTCCTGTTTCTGCCCCTCTGTTTCCAGACTGCTGTTTCTGCCCCTCTGTTTCCAGACTCCTGTTTCTCACCCTCTGTTTCCAGACTGCTGTTTCTGCCCCTCTGTTTCCACTCTACTGTTTCTGCCCCTCTGTTTGCAGTCTCCTGAATCTGCCCCTCTGTTTCCAGCCTCCTCTTTCTCACCCTCTGTTTCCAGTCTCCTGTTTCTCAACCTCTGTTTCCAGACTCCTGTTTCTCCCCATCTGTTTCCAGACACCTGTTTCTCACCCTCTGTTTCCAGACTCCTGTTTCTGCCCCTCTGTTTCCAGTCTCCTGAATCTGCCCCTCTGTTTCCAGCCTCCTCTTTCTCACCCTCTGTTTCCAGTCTCCTGTTTCTCACCCTCTGTTTCCAGACTCCTGTTTCTCCCCATCTGTTTCCAGACTCCTGTTTCTCCCCTTCTGTTTCCAGACTCCTGTTTTTCCCCCAGTGTTTCCAGACTCCTGTTTCTCCCCCTCTGTTTCCAGACTCCTGTTTCCCCCCCCTCTGTTTCCAGTCTGCTGTTTCTGCCCCTCTGTTTCCAGTCTCCTGATTCTGCCCCTGTTTCCAGCCTCCTGTTTCTCGCCCTCTTTTTCCAGCCTCCTGTTTCTCCCCCTCTGTTTCCAGACTCCTGTTTCTGCCCCTCTGTTTCCAGACTCCTGTTTCTGCCCCTCTGTTTCCAGACGCCTGTTTCTCACCCTCTGTTTCCAGACTCCTGTTTCTCCCCCTCTGTTTCCAGACTCCTGTTCTGCCCCTCTGTTTCCAGCCTCCTGTTTCTCCCCCTCTGTTTCCAGCCTCCTGTTTCTCCCCCTCTGTTTCCAGGCTCCTGTTTCTGCCTCTCTGTTTCCAGACTCCTGTTTCTCACCCACTGTTTCCAGCCTCCTGTTTCTGCCTCTCTGTTTCCAGACTCATGTTTCTCCCCCTCTGTTTCGAGACTCCTGTTTCTGCCTCTCTGTTTCCAGACTCCTGTTTCTCACCCACTGTTTCCAGCCTCCTGTTTCTGCCCCTCTCTTTCCAAACTCCTGTTTCTTCGCCTCTGTTTCCACACTCCGGTTTCTGCCCCTTTGTTTCCAGGCTCCTGTTTCTGCCGCTCTGTTTCCAGACTTCTGTTTCTCACCCTCTGTTTCTAGAATCCTGTTTCTGCCCCTCTGTTTCCAGACTGCTGTTTCTGCCCCTCTGTTTCCAGACTCCTGTTTCTCACCCTCTGTTTCCAGACTGCTGTTTCTGCCCCCCTGTTTCCACACTACTTTTTCTGCCCCTCTGTTTCCAGACTCCTGTTTCTGCCTCTCTGTTTCCAGACTCCTGTTTCTCACCCTCTGTTTCCAGTCTCCTGTTTCTCACCCTCTGTTTCCAGACTCCTGTTTCTCCCCATCTGTTTCCAGACTCCTGTTTCTCCCCTTCTGTTTCCAGACTCCTGTTTCTCCCCCTCTGTTTCCAGACTCCTGTTTCTCCCCCTCTGTTTCCAGACTCCTGTTTCCCCCCCTCTGTTTCCAGTCTGCTGTTTCTGCCCCTCTGTTTCCAGTCTCCTGATCCTGCTCCTCTGTTTCCAGCCTCCTGTTTCTCGCCCTCTTTTTCCAGCCTCCTGTTCTCCCCCTCTGTTTCCAGACTCCTGTTTCTGCCCCTCTGTTTCCAGACGCCTGTTTCTCACCCTCTGTTTCCAGACTCCTGTTTCTCCCCCTCTGTTTCCAGACTCCTGTTTCAGCCCCTCTGTTTCCAGCCTCCTGTTTCTCCCCCTCTGTTTCCAGCCTCCTGTTTCTCCCCCTCTGTTTCCAGACTCCTGTTTCTGCCTCTCTGTTTCCAGACTCCTGTTTCTCACCCACTGTTTCCAGCCTCCTGTTTCTGCCTCTCTGTTTCCAGACTCATGTTTCTCCCCCTCTGTTTCGAGACTCCTGTTTCTGCCTCTCTGTTTCCAGACTCCTGTTTCTCACCCACTGTTTCCAGCCTCCTGTTTCTGCCCCTCTGTTTCCAAACTCCTGTTTCTTTGCCTCTGTTTCCATACTCCGGTTTCTGCCCCTTTGTTTCCAGGCTCCTGTTTCTGCCGCTCTCTTTCCAGACTTCTGTTTCTCACCCTGTGTTTCTAGACTCCTGTTTCTGCCCCTCAGTTTCCAGACTGCTGTTTCTGCCCCTCTGCTTCCAGACTCCTGATTCTCACCCTCTGTTTCCAGACTGCTGTTTCTGCCCCCCTGTTTCCACACTACTTTTTCTGCCCCTCTGTTTCCAGACTCCTGTTTCTGCCTCTCTGTTTCCAGCCTCCTGTTTCTCCCCCTCAGTTTCCAGACTCCTGTTTCTCACCCACTGTTTCCAGCCTCCTGATTCTGCCCCTCTGTTTCCAAACTCCGGTTTCTTCGCCTCTGTTTCCATACTCCGGTTTCTGCCCCTTTGTTTCCAGGCTCCTGTTTCTGCCGCTCTGTTTGCAGACTCCTGTTTCTCCCCCTCTGTTTCCAGACTCCTGCTTCTGCCCCTCTGTTTCCAGACTCCTGTTTCTCCCCCTCTGTTTCCAGCCTCCTGTTTCTGCCTCTCTGTTTCCAGACTCCTGTTTCTGCCCCTCTGTTTCCAGCCTCCTGTTTCTGCCTCTCTGTTTCCAGACTCCTGTTTCTTGCCCTCTGTTTCCAGACTCCTGTTTCTGTCCTTCTCATTCCAGACTCCTGTTTCTCCCCCTCTGTTTCCAGACTCCTGTTTCTGCCTCTCTGTTTCCAGACTCCTGTTTCTACCCCTCTGTTTCGAGACTCCTGTTTCTGCCTCTCTGTTTCCAGACTCCTGTTTCTCACCCACTGTTTCCAGCCTCCTGATTCTGCCCCTCTGTTTCCAAACTCCTGTTTCTTCGCCTCTGTTTCCATACTCCGGTTTCTGCCCCTTTGTTTCCAGGCTCCTGTTTCTGCCGCTCTGTTTCCAGACTCCTGTTTCTCACCCTCTGATTCTAGACTCCTGTTTCTGCCCCTCTGTTTCCAGACTGCTGTTTCTGCCCCTCTGTTTCCAGACTCCTGTTTCTCACCCTCTGTTTCCAGACTGCTGTTTCTGCCCCTCTGTATCCACTCTACTGTTTCTGCCCCTCTGTTTCCAGACTCCTGTTTCTGCCTCTCTGTTTCCAGACACCTGTTTCTAACCTTCTGTTTCCAGACTCCTGTTTCTGCCCCTCTGTTTCCAGTCTCCTGAATCTGCCCCTCTGTTTCCAGCCTCCTCTTTCTCACCCTCTGTTTCCAGTCTCCTGTTTCTCACCCTCTGTTTCCAGACTCCTGTTTCTCCCCATCTGTTTCCAGACTCCTGTTTCTCCCCTTCTGTTTCCAGACTCCTGTTTCTCCCCCTCTGTTTCCAGACTCCTGTTTCTCCCCCTCTGTTTCCAGACTCCTGTTTCCCCCCCTCTATTTCCAGTCTGCTGTTTCTGCCCCTCTGTTTCCAGTCTCCTGATTCTGCCCCTCTGTTTCCAGCCTCCTGTTTCTCGCCCTCTTTTTCCAGCCTCCTGTTTCTCCCCCTCTGTTTCCAGACTCCTGTTTCTGCCCCTCTGTTTCCAGACTCCTGTTTCTGCCCCTCTGTTTCCAGACGCCTGTTTCTCACCCTCTGTTTCCAGACTCCTGTTTCTCCCCCTCTGTTTCCAGACTCCTGTTCTGCCCCTCTGTTTCCAGCCTCCTGTTTCTACCCCTCTGTTTCCAGCCTCCTGTTTCTCCCCCTCTGTTTCCAGACTCCTGTTTCTGCCTCTCTGTTTCCAGACTCCTCTTTCTCACCCACTGTTTCCAGCCTCCTGTTTCTGCCTCTCTGTTTCCAGACTCATGTTTCTCCCCCTCTGTTTCGAGACTCCTGTTTCTGCCTCTCTGTTTCCAGACTCCTGTTTCTCACCCACTGTTTCCAGCCTCCTGTTTCTGCCCCTCTGTTTCCAAACTCCTGTTTCTTCGCCTCTGTTTCCACACTCCGGTTTCTGCCCCTTTGTTTCGAGGCTCCTGTTTCTGCCGCTCTGTTTCCAGACTCCTGTTTCTCACCCTCTGTTTCTAGACTCCTGTTTCTGCCCCTCTGTTTCCAGACTGCTGTTTCTGCCCCTCTGTTTCCAGACTCCTGTTTCTCACCCTCTGTTTCCAGACTGCTGTTTCTGCCCCCCTGTTTCCACACTACTTTTTCTGCCCCTCTGTTTCCAGACTCCTGTTTCTGCCTCTCTGTTTCCAGACTCCTGTTTCATACCCTCTGTTTCCAGACTCCAGTTTCTGCCCCTCTGTTTCCAGACTCCTGTTTGTCACCCTCTGTTTCCACTCTCCTGAATCTGCCCCTCTGTTTCCAGCCTCCTCTTTCTCACCCTCTGTTTCCAGTCTCCTGTTTCTCACCCTCTGTTTCCAGACTCCTGTTTCTCCGCATCTGTTTCCAGACTCCTGTTTTTCCCCTTCTGTTTCCAGACTCCTGTTTCTCCCCCTCCTGTTTCCAGACTCCTGTTTCTCCCCCTCTGTTTCCAGACTCCTGTTTCCCCCCCTCTGTTTCCAGACTCCTGTTTCTCACCCTCTGTTTCCAGTCTCCTGCTTCTGCCGCTCTGTTTCCAGCCTCCTGTTTCTGCCGCTCTGTTTCCAGCCTCCTGTTTCTCTCCCTCTGTTTCCAGACTCCTGTTTCTCCCCCTCTGTTTCCAGACTCCTGTTTCTGCCCCTCTGTTTCCAGACTCCTGTTTCTGCCCCTCTGTTTCCATCCTCCTCTTTCTGCCTCTCTGTTTCCAGCCTCCTGTTTCTGCCCCTCTGTTTCCAGACTCCTGTTTCTCCCCCTCTGTTTCCAGACTCCTGTTTCTGCCCTCTGTTTCCAGCCTCCTGTTTCTCCTCCTCTGTTTTCAGACTCCTGTTTCTGCCCCTCTGTTTCCAGACTCCTGTTTCTCCTCCTCTGTTTCCAGCCTCCTGTTTCTCCCCCTCAGTTTCCAGACTCCTGTTTCTCCTCCTCTGTTTTCAGACTCCTGTTTCTGCCCCTCTGTTTCCAGACTGCTGTTTCCCCACCTCTGTTTCCGGACTCCTGTTTCTCCCCATCTTTTCCCAGACTCCTGTTTCTCTCCCTCTGTTTCCACACTCCGGTTTCTGCCCCTTTGTTTCGAGGCTCCTGTTTCTGCCGCTCTGTTTCCAGACTCCTGTTTCTCACCCTCTGTTTCTAGACTCCTGTTTCTGCCCCTCTGTTTCCAGACTGCTGTTTCTGCCCCTCTGTTTCCAGACTCCTGTTTCTCACCCTCTGTTTCCAGACTGCTGTTTCTGCCCCCCTGTTTCCACACTACTTTTTCTGCCCCTCTGTTTCCAGACTCCTGTTTCTGCCTCTCTGTTTCCAGACTCCTGTTTCATACCCTCTGTTTCCAGACTCCAGTTTCTGCCCCTCTGTTTCCAGACTCCTGTTTGTCACCCTCTGTTTCCAGTCTCCTGAATCTGCCCCTCTGTTTCCAGCCTCCTCTTTCTCACCCTCTGTTTCCAGTCTCCTGTTTCTCACCCTCTGTTTCCAGACTCCTGTTTCTCCGCATCTGTTTCCAGACTCCTGTTTTTCCCCTTCTGTTTCCAGACTCCTGTTTCTCCCCCTCCTGTTTCCAGACTCCTGTTTCTCCCCCTCTGTTTCCAGACTCCTGTTTCCCCCCCTCTGTTTCCAGACTCCTGTTTCTCACCCTCTGTTTCCAGTCTCCTGCTTCTGCCGCTCTGTTTCCAGCCTCCTGTTTCTGCCGCTCTGTTTCCAGCCTCCTGTTTCTCTCCCTCTGTTTCCAGACTCCTGTTTCTCCCCCTCTGTTTCCAGACTCCTGTTTCTGCCCCTCTGTTTCCAGACTCCTGTTTCTGCCCCTCTGTTTCCAGCCTCCTCTTTCTGCCTCTCTGTTTCCAGCCTCCTGTTTCTGCCCCTCTGTTTCCAGACTCATGTTTCTCCCCCTCTGTTTCCAGACTCCTGTTTCTGCCCTCTGTTTCCAGCCTCCTGTTTCTCCTCCTCTGTTTTCAGACTCCTGTTTCTGCCCCTCTGTTTCCAGACTCCTGTTTCTCCTCCTCTGTTTCCAGCCTCCTGTTTCTCCCCCTCAGTTTCCAGACCCCTGTTTCTCCTCCTCTGTTTTCAGACTCCTGTTTCTGCCCCTCTGTTTCCAGACTGCTGTTTCCCCACCTCTGTTTCCGGACTCCTGTTTCTCCCCATCTGTTCCCAGACTCCTGTTTCTCTCCCTCTGTTTCCAGACTCCTGTTTCTCCCCCTCTGTTTCCAGACTCCTGTTTCTGCCCCTCTGTTTCCAGACTCCTGCTTCTGCCCCTCTGTTTCCAGACGCCTGTTTCTCACCCTCTGTTTCCAGACTCCTGTTTCTCCCCATCTGTTTCCAGACTCCTGTTTCTGCCCCTATGTTTCCAGCCTCCTGTTTCTCCCCCTCTGTTTCCAGCCTCCTGTTTCTCCCCCTCTGTTTCCAGACTCCTGTTTCTGCCTCTCTGTTTCCAGACTCCTGTTTCTCACCCACTGTTTCCAGCCTCCTGTTTCTGCCTCTCTGTTTCCAGACTCCTGTTTCTCCCCCTCTATTTCGAGACTCCTGTTTCTGCCCCTCTGTTTCCAGACTGCTGTTTCTGCCCCTCTGTTTCCAGACTCCTGTTTCTCACCCTCTGTTTCCAGACTGCTGTTTCTGCCCCTCTGTTTCCACTCTACTGTTTCTGCCCCTCTGATTCCAGACTACTGTTTCTGCCTCTCTGTTTCCAGACATCTGTTTCTCACCCTCTGTTTCCAGACTCCGGTTTCTGCCCCTCTGTTTCCAGTCTCCTGAATCTGCCCCTCTGTTTCCAGCCTCCTCTTTCTCACCCTCTGTTTCCAGTCTCCTGTTTCTCACCCTCTGCTTCCAGACTCCTGTTTCTCCGCATCTGTTTCCAGACTCCTGTTTCTCCCCTTCTGTTTCCAGACTCCTGTTTCTGCCCCTCTGTTTCCAGACTCCTGTTTCTCCCCCTCTGTTTCCAGACTCCTGTTTCCCCCCCTCTGTTTCCAGTCTGCTGTTTCTGCCCCTCTGTTTCCAGTCTCCTGATTCTGCCCCTCTGTTTCCAGCCTCCTGTTTCTCGCACTCTTTTTCCAGACTCCTGTTTCTGCCCCTCTGTTTCCAGACTCCTGTTTCTGCCCCACTGTTTCCAGACTCCTGTTTCTGCCCCTCTGTTTCCAGCCTCCTGTTTCTGCCCCCTCTTTCCAGCCTCCTGTTTCTCCCCCTCTGTTTCCAGACTCCTGTTTCTCCCCCTCTGTTTCCAGACTCCTGCTTCTGCCCCTCTGTTTCCAGACTCCTGTTTCATACCCTCTGTTTCCAGACTCCTGGTTCTCTCCCTCTGTTTCCAGACTCCTGTTTCTCCCCCTCAGTTTCCAGACTCCTGTTTCTCCTCCTCTGTTTTCAGACTCCTGATTCTGCCCCTCTGTTTCCAGACTCCTGTTTCCCCACCTCTGTTTCCGGACTCCTGATTCTCCCCATCTGTTTCCAGACTCCTGTTTCTCCCCCTCTGTTTCCAGACTCCTGTTTCTCCCCCTCTGTTTCCAGCCTCCTGTTTCTCTCCCTCTGTTTCCAGACTCCTGTTTCTCCCCCTGTGTTTCCAGACTCCGGTTTCTGCCCCTCTGTTTCCAGACTCCTGTTTCTGCCCCTCTGCTTCCAGACGCCTGTTTCTCACCCTCTGTTTCCAGACTCCTGTTTCTCCCCCTCTGTTTCCAGACTGCTGTTTCTGCCCCTCTGTTTCCAGCCTCCTGTTTCTCCCCCTCTGTTTCCAGCCTCCTGTTTCTCCCCCTCTGCTTCCACACTCCTGTTTCTGCCTCTCTGTTTCCAGACTCCTGTTTCTCCCCCTCTGTTTCGAGACTCCTGTTTCTGCCTCTCTGTTTCCAGACTCCTGTTTCTACCCCTCTGTTTCGAGACTCCTGTTTCTGCCTCTCTGTTTCCAGACTCCTGTTTCTCACCCACTGTTTCCAGCCTCCTGATTCTGCCCCTCTGTTTCCAAACTCCTGTTTCTTCGCCTCTGTTTCCATACTCCGGTTTCTGCCCCTTTGTTTCCAGGCTCCTGTTTCTGCCGCTCTGTTTCCAGACTCCTGTATCTCACCCTCTGTTTCTAGACTCCTGTTTCTGCCCCTCTGTTTCCAGACTGCTGTTTCTGCCCCTCTGTTTCCAGACTCCTGTTTCTCACCCTCTGTTTCCAGACTGCTGTTTCTGCCCCTCTGTTTCCACTCTACTGTTTCTGCCTCTCTGTTTCCAGACACCTGTTTCTCACCCTCTGTTTCCAGACTCCTGTTTCTGCCCCTCTGTTTCCAGTCTCCTGAATCTGCCCCTCTGTTTCCAGCCTCCACTTTCTCACCCTCTGTTTCCAGTCTCCTGTTTCTCACCCTCTGTTTCCAGACCCCTGTTTCTCCCCATCTGTTTCCAGACTCCTGTTTCTCCCCTTCTGTTTCCAGACTCCTGTTTCTCCCCATCTGTTTCCAGACTCCTGTTTCTCCCCCTCTGTTTCCAGACTCCTGTTTCTCCCCCTCTGTTTCCAGACTACTGTTTCCCCCCCTCTGTTTCCAGTCTGCTGTTTCTGCCCCTCTGTTTCCAGTCTCCTGATTCTGCCCCTCTGTTTCCAGCCTCCTGTTTCTCGCCCTCTTTTTCCAGCCTCCTGTTTCTGCCTCTCTGTTTCCAGACTCCTGTTTCTCACCCACTGTTTCCAGCCTCCTGTTTCTGCCTCTCTGTTTCCAGACTCATGTTTCTCCCCCTCTGTTTCGACACTCCTGTTTCTGCCTCTCTGTTTCCAGACTCCTGTTTCTCACCCACTGTTTCCAGCCTCCTGTTTCTGCCCCTCTGTTTCCAAACTCCTGTTTCTTCGCCTCTGTTTCCATACTCCGGTTTCTGCCCCTTTGTTTCCAGGCTCCTGTTTCTGCCGCTCTGTTTCCAGACTCCTGTTTCTCACCCTCTGTTTCTAGACTCCTGTTTCTGCCCCTCTGTTTCCAGACTGCTGTTTCTGCCCCTCTGTTTCCAGACTCCTGTTTCTCACCCTCTGTTTCCAGACTGCTGTTTCTGCCCCCCTGTTTCCACACTACTTTTTCGGCCCCTCTGTTTCCAGACTCCTGTTTCTGCCTCTCTGTTTCCAGACTCCTGTTTCTCACCCTCTGTTTCCAGACTCCTGTTTCTGCCCCTCTGTTTCCAGACTCCTGTTTCTCACCCTCTGTTTCCAGACTCCTGAATCTGCCCCTCTGTTTCCAGCCGCCTCTTTCTCACCCTCTGTTTCCAGTCTCCTGTTTCTCACCCTCTGTTTCCAGACTCCTGTTTCTCCGCATCTGTTTCCAGACTCCTGTTTCTCCCCTTCTGTTTCCAGACTCCTGTTTCTCCCTCTCTGTTTCCAGACTCCTGTTTCTCCCCCTCTGTTTCCAGACTCCTGTTTCTGCCCCTCTGTTTCCAGACTCCTGTTTCTCACCCTCTGTTTCCAGACTCCTGAACCTGCCCCTCAGTTTCCAGCCTCCTCTTTCTCACCCTCTGTTTCCAGTCTCCTGTTTCTCACCCTCTGTTTCCAGACTCCTGTTTCTCCGCATCTGTTTCCAGACTCCTGTTTCTCCCCTTCTGTTTCCAGACTCCTGTTTCTCCCTCTATGTTTCCAGACTCCTGTTTCTCCCCCTCTGTTTCCAGACTCCTGTTTCCCCCCCTCTGTTTCCAGACTCCTGTTTCTGCCCGTCTGTTTCCAGACTCCTGTTTCTCACCATCTGTTTCCAGTCTCCTGCTTCTGCCCCTCTGTTTCCAGCCTCCTGTTTCTTCCGCACTGTTTCCAGCCTCCTGTTTCTCTCCCTCGGTTTCCAGACTCCTGTTTCTCCCCCTCTGTTTCCAGACTCCTGTTTCTGCCCCTCTGTTTCCAGACTCCTGTTTCTGCCCCTCTGCTTCCAGCCTCCTCTTTCTGCCTCTCTGTTTCCAGCCTCCTGTTTCTGCCCCTCTGTTTCCAGACTCCTGTTTCTCCCCCTCTGTTTCCAGCCTCCTGTTTCTGCCCCTCTGTTTCCAGCCTCCTGTTTCTCCTCCTCTGTTTTCAGACTCCTGTTTCTGCCCCTCTGTTTCCAGACTCCTGTTTCTCCTCCTCTGTTTCCAGCCTCCTGTTTCTCCCCCACAGTTTCCAGACTCCTGTTTCTCCTCCTCTGTTTTCAGACTCCTGTTTCTGCCCCTCTGTTTCCAGACTCCTGTTTCCCCACCTCTGTTTCCGGACTCCTGTTTCTCCCCATCTGTTTCCAGACTCCTGTTTCTCTCCCTCTGTTTCCAGACTCCTGTTTCTCCCCCTCTGTTTCCAGACTCCTGTTTCTGCCCCTCTGTTTCCAGACTCCTGTTTCTGCCCCTCTGTTTCCAGACGCCTGTTTCTCACCCTCTGTTTCCAGACTCCTGTTTCTCCCCCTCTGTTTCCAGACTCCTGTTTCTGCCCCTCTGTTTCCAGCCTCCTGTTTCTCCCCCTCTGTTTCCAGAGTGCTGTTTCTCCCCCTCTGTTTCCAGACTCCTGTTTCTGCCTCTCTGTTTCCAAACTCCTGTTTCTCACCCACTGTTTCCAGCCTCCTGTTTCTGCCTCTCTGTTTCCAGACTCCTGTTTCTCCCCCTCTGTTCCGAGACTCCTGTTTCTGCCCCTCTGTTTCCAGACTCCTGTTTCTCCCCCTCTGTTTCGAGACTCCTGTTTCTGCCTCTCTGTTTCCAGACTCCTGTTTCTCACCCACTGTTTCCAGCCTCCTGATTCTGCCCCTCTGTTTCCAAACTCCGGTTTCTTCGCCTCTGTTTCCATACTCCGGTTTCTGCCCCTTTGTTTCCAGACTCCTGCTTCTGCCGCTCTGTTTCCAGACTCCTGTTTCTCCCCCTCTGTTTCCAGACTCCTGTTTCTGCCCCTCTGTTTCCAGACTCCTGTTTCTCCCCTTCTGTTTCCAGACTCCTGTTTCTCCCTCTCTGTTTCCAGACTCCTGTTTCTCCCCCTCTGTTTCCAGACTCCTGTTTCTGCCCCTCTGTTTCCAGACTCCTGTTTCTCACCCTCTGTTTCCAGACTCCTGAACCTGCCCCTCAGTTTCCAGCCTCCTCTTTCTCACCCTCTGTTTCCAGTCTCCTGTTTCTCACCCTCTGTTTCCAGACTCCTGTTTCTCCGCATCTGTTTCCAGACTCCTGTTTCTCCCCTTCTGTTTCCAGACTCCTGTTTCTCCCTCTCTGTTTCCAGACTCCTGTTTCTCCCCCTCTGTTTCCAGACTCCTGTTTCCCCCCCTCTGTTTCCAGACTCCTGTTTCTGCCCGTCTGTTTCCAGACTCCTGTTTCTCACCATCTGTTTCCAGTCTCCTGCTTCTGCCCCTCTGTTTCCAGCCTCCTGTTTCTTCCGCACTGTTTCCAGCCTCCTGTTTCTCTCCCTCGGTTTCCAGACTCCTGTTTCTCCCCCTCTGTTTCCAGACTCCTGTTTCTGCCCCTCTGTTTCCAGACTCCTGTTTCTGCCCCTCTGTTTCCAGCCTCCTCTTTCTGCCTCTCTGTTTCCAGCCTCCTGTTTCTGCCCCTCTGTTTCCAGACTCCTGTTTCTCCCCCTCTGTTTCCAGCCTCCTGTTTCTGCCCCTCTGTTTCCAGCCTCCTGTTTCTCCTCCTCTGTTTTCAGACTCCTGTTTCTGCCCCTCTGTTTCCAGACTCCTGTTTCTCCTCCTCTGTTTCCAGCCTCCTGTTTCTCCCCCTCAGTTTCCAGACTCCTGTTTCTCCTCCTCTGTTTTCAGACTCCTGTTTCTGCCCCTCTGTTTCCAGACTCCTGTTTCCCCACCTCTGTTTCCGGACTCCTGTTTCTCCCCATCTGTTTCCAGACTCCTGTTTCTCTCCCTCTGTTTCCAGACTCCTGTTTCTCCCCCTCTGTTTCCAGACTCCTGTTTCTGCCCCTCTGTTTCCAGACTCCTGTTTCTGCCCCTCTGTTTCCAGACGCCTGTTTCTCACCCTCTGTTTCCAGACTCCTGTTTCTCCCCCTCTGTTTCCAGACTCCTGTTTCTGCCCCTCTGTTTCCAGCCTCCTGTTTCTCCCCCTCTGTTTCCAGACTGCTGTTTCTCCCCCTCTGTTTCCAGACTCCTGTTTCTGACTCTCTGTTTCCAAACTCCTGTTTCTCACCCACTGTTTCCAGCCTCCTGTTTCTGCCTCTCTGTTTCCAGACTCCTGTTTCTCCCCCTCTGTTCCGAGACTCCTGTTTCTGCCCCTCTGTTTCCAGACTCCTGTTTCTCCCCCTCTGTTTCGAGACTCCTGTTTCTGCCTCTCTGTTTCCAGACTCCTGTTTCTCACCCACTGTTTCCAGCCTCCTGATTCTGCCCCTCTGTTTCCAAACTCCGGTTTCTTCGCCTCTGTTTCCTTACTCCGGTTTCTGCCCCTTTGTTTCCAGACTCCTGCTTCTGCCGCTCTGTTTCCAGACTCCTGTTTCTCCCCCTCTGTTTCCAGACTCCTATTTCTCCCCCTCTGTTTCCAGACTCCTGTTTCTCACCCTCTGTTTCCAGTCTCCTGTTTCTGCCCCTCTGTTTCCAGCCTCCTGTTTCTGCCCCTCTGTTTCCAGCCTCCTGTTTCTCTCCCTCTGTTTCCAGACTCCTGTTTCTCCCCCTCTGTTTCCAGACTCCTTTTTCTGCCACTCTGTTTCCAGACTCCTGTTTCTGCCCCTCTGTTTCCAGACTCCTCTTTCTGCCTCTCTGTTTCCAGCCTCCTGTTTCTGCCCCTCTGTTTCCAGACTCCTGTTTCTCCCCCTCTGTTTCCAGCCTCCTGTTTCTGCCCCTCTGTTTCCAGCCTCCTGTTTCTCCTCCTCTGTTTTCAGACTCCTGTTTCTGCCCCTCTGTTTCCAGACTCCTGTTTCCCCACCTCTGTTTCCAGACTCCTGTTTCTCCCCATCTGTTTCCTGACTCCTGTTTCTCCCTCTCTGTTTCCAGACTCCTGTTTCTCCCCCTCTGTTTCCAGCCTCCTGTTTCTCTCCCTCTGTTTCCAGACTCCTATTTCTCCCCCTCTGTTTCCAGACTCCTGTTTCTGCCCCTCTGTTTCCAGACTCCTGTTTCTGCCCCTCTGCTTCCAGACGCCTGTTTCTCACCCTCTGTTTCCAGACTCCTGTTTCTCCCCCTCTGTTTCCAGACTGCTGTTTCTGCCCCTCTGTTTCCAGCCTCCTGTTTCTCCCCCTCTGTTTCCAGCCTCCTGTTTCTCCCCGTCTGTTTCCAGACTCCTGTTTCTGCCTCGCTGTTTCCAGACTCCTGTTTCTCACCCAGTATTTCCAGCCTCCTGTTTCTGCCTCTCTGTTTCCAGACTCCTGTTTCTCCCCCTCTGTTTCGAGACTCCTGTTTCTGCCTCTCTGTTTCCAGACTCCTGTTTCTCCCCCTCTGTTTCGAGACTCCAGTTTCTGCCTCTCTGTTTCCAGACTCCTGTTTCTCACCCACTGTTTCCAGCCTCCTGATTCTGCCCCTCTGTTTCCAAACTCCGGTTTCTTCGCCTCTGTTTCCATACTCCGGTTTCTGCCCCTTTGTTTCCAGGCTCCTGTTTCTGCCGCTCTGTTTCCAGACTCCTGTTTCTCACCCTCTGTTTCTAGACTCCTGTTTCTGCCCTTCTGTTTCCAGACTGCTGTTTCTGCCCCTCTGTTTCCAGACTCCTGTTTCTCACCTTCTGTTTCCAGACTGCTGTTTCTGCCCCTCTGTTTCCACTCTACTGTTTCTGCCTCTCTGTTTCCAGACACCTGTTTCTCACCCTCTGTTTCCAGACTCCTGATTCTGCCCGTCTGTTTCCAGTCTCCTGAATCTGCCCCTCTGTTTCCAGCCTCCTCTTTCTCACCCTCTGTTTCCAGTCTCCTGTTTCTCACCCTCTGTTTCCAGACTCCTGTTTCTCCCCATCTGTTTCCAGACTCCTGTTTCTCCCCTTCTGTTTCCAGACTCCTGTTTTGCCCCCAGTGTTTCCAGACTCCTGTTTCTCCCCCTCTGTTTCCAGACTCCTGTTTCCCCCCCTCTGTTTCCAGTCTGCTGTTTCTGCCCCTCTGTTTCCAGTCTCCTGATTCTGCCCCTCTGTTTCCAGCCTCCTGTTTCTCGGCCTCTTTTTCCAGCCTCCTGTTTCTCCCCCTCTGTTTCCAGACTCCTGTTTCTGCCCCTCTGTTTCCAGACTCCTGTTTCTGCCCCTCTGTTTCCAGACTCCTGTTTCTCACCCTCTGTTTCCAGACTCCTGTTTCTCCCCCTCTGTTTCCAGACTCCTGTTTCTGCCCCTCTGTTTCCAGCATCCTGTTTCTCCCCTTCTGTTTCCAGCCTCCTGTTTCTCCCCCTCTGTTTCCAGACTCCTGTTTCTGCCTCTCTGTTTCCAGACTCCTGTTTCTCACCCAATGTTTCCAGCCTCCTGTTTCTGCCTCTCTGTTTCCAGACTCATGTTTCTCCCCCTCTGTTTCGAGACTCCTGTTTCTGCCTCTCTGTTTCCAGACTCCTGTTTCTCACCCACTGTTTCCAGCCTCCTGTTTCTGCCCCTCTGTTTCCAAACTCCCGTTTCTTCGCCTCTGTTTCCATACTCTGGTTTCTGCCCCTTTGTTTCCAGGCTCCTGTTTCTGCCGCACTGTTTCCAGACTCCTGTTTCTCACCCTCTGTTTCTAGACTCCTGTTTCTGCCCCTCTGTTTCCAGACTGCTGTTTCTGCCCCTCTGTTTCCAGACTCCTGTTTCTCACCCTCTGTTTCCAGACTGCTGTTTCTGCCCCCCTGTTTCCACACTACTTTTTCGGCCCCTCTGTTTCCAGACTCCTGTTTCTGCCTCTCTGTTTCCAGACTCCTGTTTCTCACCCTCTGTTTCCAGACTCCTGTTTCTGCCCCTCTGTTTCCAGACTCCTGTTTCTCACCCTCTGTTTCCAGACTCCTGAATCTGCCCCTCTGTTTCCAGCCTCCTCTTTCTCACCCTCTGTTTCCAGTCTCCTGTTTCTCACCTTCTGTTTCTAGACTCCTGTTTCTCCGCATCTGTTTCCAGACTCCTGTTTCTCCCCTTCTGTTTCCAGACTCCTGTTTCCCGCCCTGTGTTTCCAGAGTCCTGTTTCTCCCCCTCTGTTTCCAGACTCCTGTTTCCCCCCCTCTGTTTCCAGTCTGCTGTTTCTGCCCCTCTGTTTCCAGTCTCCTGATTCTGCCCCTCTGTTCCCAGCCTCCTGTTTCTCGCCCTCTTTTTGCAGACTCCTGTTTCTGCCCCTCTGTTTCCAGACTCCTGTTTCTGCCCCACTGTTTCCAGACTCCTGTTTCTGCCCCTCTGTTTCCAGCCTCCTGTTTCTGCCCCCTCTTTCCAGCCTCCTGTTTCTCCCCCTCTGTTTCCAGACTCCTGTTTCTCACCCTCTGTTTCCAGTCTCCTGTTTCTGCCCCTCTGTTTCCAGCCTCCTGTTTCTGCCCCTCTGTTTCCAACCTCCTGTTTCTCACCCTCTGTTTCCAGGCTCCTGTTTCTCCCCCTCTGTTTCCAGACTCCTGTTTCTGCCCCTCTGTTTCCAGACTCCTGTTTCTCCCCCTCTGTTTCCAGCCTCCTGTTCTTGCCCCTCTGTTTCCAGCCCCCTGTTTCTCCCCCTCTGTTTCCAGACTCCTGTTTCTCCCCTCAGTTTTCAGACTCCTGTTTCTGCCGCTCTGTTTCCAGACTCCTGTTTCTCCCCCTCTGTTTCCAGACTCCTGTTTCTGCCCCTCTGTTTCCAGACTCCTGTTTCTCACCCTCTGTTTCCAGACTCCTGTTTCTGCCCCTCTGTTTCCAGACTCCTGTTTCTGCCCCTCTGTTTCCAGACTCCTGTTTCTGTCCCTTTGTTTCCAGACTACTGTTTCTGCCCCTCTGTTTCCAGACACCTGTTTCTCACCCTCTGTTTCCAGACTCCTGTTTCTGCCCCTCTGTTTCCAGCCTCCTGTTTCTCACCCTTTGTTTCCTGACTCCAGTTTCTCACACTCTGCTTCCAGGCTCCTGTTTCTGCCCCTCTGTTTCCAGACTCCTGTTTCTGCCCCTCTGTTTCCAGTCTCCTGTTTCTCACCCTCTATTTCCAGACTCCTGTTTCTGCCCCTCTGTTTCCAGACTCCTGATTCTCGCCCTCTGTTTCCAGACTCCCGTTTCACACCCTCTGTTTCCAGACTCCTGTTTCTGCCCCTCTGTTTCCAGACTCCTGTTTCTGCCCCTCTTTTTCCAGACTCCTGTTTCTCCCCCTCTGTTTCCAAACTCCTGTTTCTGCCCCTCTGTTTCCAGACTCCTGTTTCTTCCCCTCTGTTTCCAGACTCCTGTTTCTCCCCCTCGGTTTCCAGACTCCTGTTTCTCACCCTCAGTTTCCAGGCTCCTGTTTCTGCCCCTCTCTTTCCAGAGTCCTGTTTCTGCCCCTGTGTTTCGAGACACCTGTTTCTCACACTCTGTTTCCAGACTCCTGTTTCTCCCCCTCTGTTTCCAGACTCCTGTTTCTGCCCCTCTGTTTCCAGACTCCTGTTTCTGCCTCTCTGTTTCCAACCTCCTGTTTCTCCCCCTCTGTTTCGAGACTCCTGTTTCTGCCCCACTGTTTCCAGACTCCTGTTTCTCCCCCACTGTTTCCAGACTCCTGTTTCTCCCCCTCTGTTTCCAGACTCCTGTTTCTGCCTCTCTGTTTCCAGACTCCTGTTTCTGCCCCTCTGTTTCCAGCCTCCTGTTTCTCACCCTCTGTTTCCAGAGTCCTGTTTCTGCCCCTCAGTTTCCAGACTCCTGTTTCTGCCCCTCTGTTTCCAGACTCCAGTTTCTCCCCCTCTGTTTCCAGACTCCGGTTTCTGCCCCTCTGTTTCCAGGCTCCTGTTTCTGCCGCTCTGTTTCCAGACTCCTGTTTCTCACCCTCTGTTTCTAGACTCCTGTTTCTCCCCCTCTGTTTCCAGACTCCTGTTTCTGCCCCTCTGTTTCCAGACTCCTGTTTCTCACCCTCTGTTTCCAGACTGCTGTTTCTGCCCATCTGTTTCCACACTCCTGTTTCTGCCCCTCTGTTTCCAGACTCCTGTTTCTGCCTCTCTGTTTCCAGACACCTGTTTCTCACCCTCTGTTTCCAGACTCCTGTTTCTGCCCCTCTGTTTCCAGTCTCCTGAATCTGCCCCTCTGATTCCAGCCTCCTCTTTCTCACCCTCTGTTTCCTGACTCCAGTTTCTCACCCTCTGTTTCCAGGCTCCTGTTTCTGCCCCTCTGTTTCCATACTCCTGTATCTGCCCCTCTGTTTCCATTCTCCTGCTTCTCACCCTCTGTTTCCAGACCCCTGTTTCTCCCCATCTGTTTCCAGACTCCTGTTTCTCCCCCTCTGTTTCCAGACTCCTGTTTCTGCCCCTCTGTTTCCAGACTCCTGTTTCTTCCCCTCTGTTTCCAGACTCCTGTTTCTGCCCCTCTGTTTCCAGTCCCCTGAATCTGCCCCTCTGTTTCCAGCCTCCTCTTTCTCACCCTCTGTTTCCTGACTCCATTTTCTCACCCTCTGTTTCCAGGCTCCTGTTTCTGCCCATCTGTTTCCAGACTCCTGTTGCTGCCAATCTGTTTCCAGTCTCCTGCTTCTCACCCTCTGTTTCCAGACTCCTGTTTCTCCCCATCTGTTTCCAGACTCCTGTTTCTCCCCCTCTGTTTCCAGATTCCTGTTTCTGCCCCTCTGTTTCCAGACTCCTGTTTCTGCCCCTCTGTTTCCAGGCTCCTGATTCTGCCCCTCTGTTTCCAGACGCCTGTTTCTCACCCTCTGTTTCCAGACTCCTGTTTCTCACCCTCTGTTTCCTGACTCCAGTTTCTCACCCTCTGTTTCCAGGCTCCTGTTTCTGCCCCTCTGTTTCCAGTCTCCTGTTTCTCACCCTCTATTTCCAGACTCCTGTTTCTCCCCCTCTGTTTCCAGACTCCTGTTTCTCGCCCTCTGTTTCCAGACTCCCGTTTCACACCCTCTGTTTCCAGACTCCTGTTTCTCACCCTCTGTTTCCAGACTCCTGTTTCTGCCCCTCTGTTTCCAGACTCCTGTTTCTGCCCCTCTGTTTCCAGACTCCTGTTTCTCCCCCTCTGTTTCCAGACTCCTGTTTCTGCCCCTCTGTTTCCAGACTCCTGTTTCTTCCCCTCTGTTTCCAGACTCCTGTTTCTCCGCCTCTGTTTCCTGACTCCTGTTTCCCACCCTCAGTTTCCAGGCCCCTGTTTCTGCCCCTCTGTTTCCAGACTCCTGTTTCTGCCCCTCTGTTTCCAGACGCCTGTTTCTCAAACTCTGTTTCCAGACTCCTGTTTCTCCCCGTCTGATTCCAGACTCCTGTTTCTGCCCCTCTGTTTCCAGACTCCTGTTTCTGCCTCTCTGTTTCCAACCTCCTGTTTCTCCCCCTCTGTTTCGCGACTCCTGTTTCTGCCCCTCTGTTTCCAGTCTCCTGTTTCTCCCCCTCTGTTTCGAGACTCCTGTTTCTGCCTCTCTGTTTCCAGACTCCTGTTTCTCACCCTCTGTTTCCAGCCTCCTGTTTCTCACCCGCTGTTTCCAGACTCCTGTTTCTGCCCCTCTGTTTCCAGACTCCTGTTTCTGCCCCTCTGTTTCCAGACTCCTGTTTCTCCCTCTCTGTTTCCAGCCTCCGGTTTCTGCCCCTCTGTTTCCAGGCTCCTGTTTCTGCCGCGCTGTTTCCAGACTCCTGTTTCGCACCCTCTGTTTCTAGACTCCTGTTTCTCCCCCTCTGTTTCCAGACTCCTGTTTCTGCCCCTCTGTTTCCAGACTCCTGTTTCTCACCCTCTGTTTCCAGACTCCTGTTTCTGCCCCTCTGTTTCCACACTCCTGTTTCTGTCCCTTTGTTTCCAGACTCCTGTTTCTGCCTCTCTGTTTCCAGACTCCTGTTTCTCGCCCTCTGTTTCCAGACTCCTGTTTCTGCCCCTCTGTTTCCAGTCTCCTGAATCTGCCCCTCTGTTTCCAGCCTCCTCTTTCTCACCCTCTGTTTCCTGACTCCAGTTTCTCACCCTCTGTTTCCAGGCTCCTGTTTCTGCCCCTCTGTTTCCAGACTCCTGTTTCTGCCAATCTGTTTCCAGTCTCCTGCTTCTCACCCTCTGTTTCCAGACTCCTGTTTCTCCCCATCTGTTTCCAGACTCCTGTTTCTCCCCCTCTGTTTCCAGATTCCTGTTTCTCCCCCTCTGTTTCCAGACTCCTGTTTCTGCCGCTCTGTTTCCAGACGCCTGTTTCTGCCCCTCTGTTTCCAGTCTCCTGATTCTGCCCCTCTGTTTCCAGCCTTCTGTTTCTCGCCCGCTTCTTCGAGACTCCTGTTTCTGCCCCTCTGTTTCCAGAACCCTGTTTCTGCCCCACTGTTTCCAGACTCCTGTTTCTGCCCCTCTGTTTCCAGCCTCCTGTTTCTGCCCCCTCTTTCCAGCCTCCTGTTTCTCCCCCTCTGTTTCCAGACTCCTGTTTCTCCCCCTCTGTTTCCAGCCTCCTGTTTCTCTCCCTCTGTTTCCAGACTCCTGTTTCTCCCCCTCTGTTTCCAGACTCCTGTTTCTGCCCCTCTGTTTCCAGACTCCTGTTTCTGCCCCTCTGTTTCCAGCCTCCTCTTTCTGCCTCTCTGTTTCCAGCCTCCTGTTTCTGCCCCTCTGATTCCAGACTCCTGTTTCTCCCCCTCTGTTTCCAGCCTCCTGTTTCTGCCCCTCTGTTTCCAGCCTCCTGTTTCTCCTCTTCTGTTTTCAGACTCCTGTTTCTGCCCCTCTGTTTCCAGACTCCTGTTTCTCCTCCTCTGTTTCCAGCCTCCTGTTTCTCCCCCTCAGTTTCCAGACTCCTGTTTCTCCTCCTCTGTTTTCAGACTCCTGTTTCTGCCCCTCTGTTTCCAGACTCCTGTTTCCCCACCTCTGTTTCCGGACTCCTGTTTCTCCCCATCTGTTTCCAGACTCCTGTTTCTCTCCCTCTGTTTCCAGACTCCTGTTTCTCCCCCTCTGTTTCCAGACTCCTGTTTATGCCCCTCTGTTTCCAGACGCCTGTTTCTCACCCTCTGCTTCCAGACTCCTGTTTCTCCCCCTCTGTTTCCAGACTCCTGTTTCTGCCCCTCTGTTTCCAGCCTCCTGTTTCTCCCCCTCTGTTTCCAGCCTCCTGTTTCTCCCCCTCTGTTTCCAGACTCCTGTTTCTCCCCCTCTGTTTCCAGATTCCTGTTTCTGCCCCTCTGTTTCCAGACTCCTGTTTCTGCCCCTCTGTTTCCAGGCTCCTGATTCTGCCCCTCTGTTTCCAGACGCCTGTTTCTCACCCTCTGTTTCCAGACTCCTGTTTCTCACCCTCTGTTTCCTGACTCCAGTTTCTCACCCTCTGTTTCCAGGCTCCTGTTTCTGCCCCTCTGTTTCCAGTCTCCTGTTTCTCACCCTCTATTTCCAGACTCCTGTTTCTCCCCCTCTGTTTCCAGACTCCTGTTTCTCGCCCTCTGTTTCCAGACTCCCGTTTCACACCCTCTGTTTCCAGACTCCTGTTTCTCACCCTCTGTTTCCAGACTCCTGTTTCTGCCCCTCTGTTTCCAGACTCCTGTTTCTGCCCCTCTGTTTCCAGACTCCTGTTTCTCCCCCTCTGTTTCCAGACTCCTGTTTCTGCCCCTCTGTTTCCAGACTCCTGTTTCTTCCCCTCTGTTTCCAGACTCCTGTTTCTCCGCCTCTGTTTCCTGACTCCTGTTTCCCACCCTCAGTTTCCAGGCCCCTGTTTCTGCCCCTCTGTTTCCAGACTCCTGTTTCTGCCCCTCTTTTTCCAGACGCCTGTTTCTCAAACTCTGTTTCCAGACTCCTGTTTCTCCCCGTCTGATTCCAGACTCCTGTTTCTGCCCCTCTGTTTCCAGACTCCTGTTTCTGCCTCTCTGTTTCCAACCTCCTGTTTCTCCCCCTCTGTTTCGCGACTCCTGTTTCTGCCCCTCTGTTTCCAGTCTCCTGTTTCTCCCCCTCTGTTTCGAGACTCCTGTTTCTGCCTCTCTGTTTCCAGACTCCTGTTTCTCACCCTCTGTTTCCAGCCTCCTGTTTCTCACCCGCTGTTTCCAGACTCCTGTTTCTGCCCCTCTGTTTCCAGACTCCTGTTTCTGCCCCTCTGTTTCCAGACTCCTGTTTCTCCCTCTCTGTTTCCAGCCTCCGGTTTCTGCCCCTCTGTTTCCAGGCTCCTGTTTCTGCCGCGCTGTTTCCAGACTCCTGTTTCGCACCCTCTGTTTCTAGACTCCTGTTTCTCCCCCTCTGTTTCCAGACTCCTGTTTCTGCCCCTCTGTTTCCAGACTCCTGTTTCTCACCCTCTGTTTCCAGACTCCTGTTTCTGCCCCTCTGTTTCCACACTCCTGTTTCTGTCCCTTTGTTTCCAGACTCCTGTTTCTGCCTCTCTGTTTCCAGACTCCTGTTTCTCGCCCTCTGTTTCCAGACTCCTGTTTCTGCCCCTCTGTTTCCAGTCTCCTGAATCTGCCCCTCTGTTTCCAGCCTCCTCTTTCTCACCCTCTGTTTCCTGACTCCAGTTTCTCACCCTCTGTTTCCAGGCTCCTGTTTCTGCCCCTCTGTTCCAGACTCCTGTTTCTGCCAATCTGTTTCCAGTCTCCTGCTTCTCACCCTCTGTTTCCAGACTCCTGTTTCTCCCCATCTGTTTCCAGACTCCTGTTTCTCCCCCTCTGTTTCCAGATTCCTGTTTCTCCCCCTCTGTTTCCAGACTCCTGTTTCTGCCGCTCTGTTTCCAGACGCCTGTTTCTGCCCCTCTGTTTCCAGTCTCCTGATTCTGCCCCTCTGTTTCCAGCCTTCTGTTTCTCGCCCGCTTCTTCGAGACTCCTGTTTCTGCCCCTCTGTTTCCAGAACCCTGTTTCTGCCCCACTGTTTCCAGACTCCTGTTTCTGCCCCTCTGTTTCCAGCCTCCTGTTTCTGCCCCCTCTTTCCAGCCTCCTGTTTCTCCCCCTCTGTTTCCAGACTCCTGTTTCTCCCCCTCTGTTTCCAGCCTCCTGTTTCTCTCCCTCTGTTTCCAGACTCCTGTTTCTCCCCCTCTGTTTCCAGACTCCTGTTTCTGCCCCTCTGTTTCCAGACTCCTGTTTCTGCCCCTCTGTTTCCAGCCTCCTCTTTCTGCCTCTCTGTTTCCAGCCTCCTGTTTCTGCCCCTCTGATTCCAGACTCCTGTTTCTCCCCCTCTGTTTCCAGCCTCCTGTTTCTGCCCCTCTGTTTCCAGCCTCCTGTTTCTCCTCTTCTGTTTTCAGACTCCTGTTTCTGCCCCTCTGTTTCCAGACTCCTGTTTCTCCTCCTCTGTTTCCAGCCTCCTGTTTCTCCCCCTCAGTTTCCAGACTCCTGTTTCTCCTCCTCTGTTTTCAGACTCCTGTTTCTGCCCCTCTGTTTCCAGACTCCTGTTTCCCCACCTCTGTTTCCGGACTCCTGTTTCTCCCCATCTGTTTCCAGACTCCTGTTTCTCTCCCTCTGTTTCCAGACTCCTGTTTCTCCCCCTCTGTTTCCAGACTCCTGTTTATGCCCCTCTGTTTCCAGACGCCTGTTTCTCACCCTCTGCTTCCAGACTCCTGTTTCTCCCCCTCTGTTTCCAGACTCCTGTTTCTGCCCCTCTGTTTCCAGCCTCCTGTTTCTCCCCCTCTGTTTCCAGCCTCCTGTTTCTCCCCCTCTGTTTCCAGACTCCTGTTTCTGCCTCTCTGTTTCCAGACTCCTGTTTCTCACCCACTGTTTCCAGCCTCCTGTTTCTGCCTCTCTGTTTCCAGACTCCTGTTTCTCCCCCTCTGTTTCGAGACTCCTGTTTCTGCCTCTCTGTTTCCAGACTCCTGTTTCTCCCCCTCTGTTTCGAGACTCCTGTTTCTGCCCCACTGTTTCCAGACTCCTGTTTCTCACCCACTGTTTCCAGCCTCCTGATTCTGCCCCTCTGTTTCCAAACTCCGGTTTCTTCGCCTCTGTTTCCATACTCCGGTTTCTGCCCCTTTGTTTCCAGGCTCCTGTTTCTGCCCCTCTGTTTCTAGACTCCTGTTTCTGCCCCTCTGTTTCCAGACTCCTGTTTCTGCCTCTCTGTTTCCAGACATCTGTCTCTCACCCTCTGTTTCCAGACTCCTGGTTCTGCCCCTCTGTTTCCAGTCTCCTGAATCTGCCCCTCTGTTTCCTGCCTCCTCTTTCTCACCCTCTGTTTCCAGTCTCCTGATTCTCACCCTCTGCTTCCAGACTCCTGTTTCTCCGCATCTGTTTCCAGACTCCTGTTTCTCCCCTTCTGTTTCCAGACTCCTGTTTCTCCCCCTCTGTTTCCAGACTCCTGTTTCTCCCCCTCTGTTTCCAGACTCCTGTTTCCCCACCTCTGTTTCCAGTCTGCTGTTTCTGCCCCTCTGTTTCCAGTCTCCTGATTCTGCCCTTCTGTTTCCAGCCTCCTGTTTCTCATACTCTTTTTCCAGACTCCTGTTTCTGCCCCTCTGTTTCCAGACTCCTGTTTCTCCCCCTCTGTTTCCAGACTCCTGTTTCTCCTCGTATGTTTCCAGCCTCCTGTTTCTCCCCCTCAGTTTCCAGACTCCTGTTTCTCCTCCTCTGTTTTCAGACTCCTGTTTCAGCCCCTCTGTTTCCAGACTCCTGTTTCCCCACCTCTGTTTCCGGACTCCTGTTTCTCCCCATCTGTTTCCAGACTCCTGTTTCTCTCCCTCTGTTTCCAGACTCCTGTTTCTCCCCCTCTGTTTCCAGACTCCTGTTTATGCCCCTCTGTTTCCAGACGCCTGTTTCTCACCCTCTGTTTCCAGACTCCTGTTTCTCCCCATCTGTTTCCAGACTCCTGTTTCTCCCCCTCTGTTTCCAGATTCCTGTTTCTCCCCCTCTGTTTCCAGACTCCTGTTTCTGCCGCTCTGTTTCCAGACGCCTGTTTCTGCCCCTCTGTTTCCAGTCTCCTGATTCTGCCCCTCTGTTTCCAGCCTTCTGTTTCTCGCCCTCTTCTTCGAGACTCCTGTTTCTGCCCCTCTGTTTCCAGACCCCTGTTTCTGCCCCACTGATTCCAGACTCCTGTTTCTGCCCCTCTGTTTCCAGCCTCCTGTTTCAGCCCCCTCTTTCCAGCCTCCTGTTTCTCCCCCTCTGTTTCCAGACTCCTGTTTCTCCCCCTCTGTTTCCAGCCTCCTGTTTCTCTCCCTCTGTTTCCAGACTCCTGTTTCTCCCCCTCTGTTTCCAGACTCCTGTTTCTGCCCCTCTGTTTCCAGACTCCTGTTTCTGCCCCTCTGTTTCCCGCCTCCTCTTTCTGCCTCTCTGTTTCCAGCCTCCTGTTTCTGCCCCTCTGATTCCAGACTCCTGTTTCTCCCCCTCTGTTTCCAGCCTCCTGTTTCTGCCCCTCTGTTTCCAGCCTCCTGTTTCTCCTCTTCTGTTTTCAGACTCCTGTTTCTGCCCCTCTGTTTCCAGACTCCTGTTTCTCCTCCTCTGTTTCCAGCCTCCTGTTTCTCCCCCTCAGTTTCCAGACTCCTGTTTCTCCTCCTCTGTTTTCAGACTCCTGTTTCTGCCCCTCTGTTTCCAGACTCCTGTTTCCCCACCTCTGTTTCCGGACTCCTGTTTCTCCCCATCTGTTTCCAGACTCCTGTTTCTCTCCCTCTGTTTCCAGACTCCTGTTTCTCCCCCTCTGTTTCCAGACTCCTGTTTATGCCCCTCTGTTTCCAGACGCCTGTTTCTCACCCTCTGCTTCCAGACTCCTGTTTCTCCCCCTCTGTTTCCAGACTCCTGTTTCTGCCCCTCTGTTTCCAGCCTCCTGTTTCTCCCCCTCTGTTTCCAGCCTCCTGTTTCTCCCCCTCTGTTTCCAGACTCCTGTTTCTGCCTCTCTGTTTCCAGACTCCTGTTTCTCACCCACTGTTTCCAGCCTCCTGTTTCTGCCTCTCTGTTTCCAGGCTCCTGTTTCTCCCCCTCTGTTTCGAGACTCCTGTTTCTGCCTCTCTGTTTCCAGACTCCTGTTTCTCCCCCTCTGTTTCGAGACTCCTGTTTCTGCCCCACTGTTTCCAGACTCCTGTTTCTCACCCACTGTTTCCAGCCTCCTGATTCTGCCCCTCTGTTTCCAAACTCCGGTTTCTTCGCCTCTGTTTCCATACTCCGGTTTCTGCCCCTTTGTTTCCAGGCTCCTGTTTCTGCCGCTCTGTTTCCAGACTCCTGTTTCTCACCCTCTGTTTCTAGACTCCTGTTTCTGCCCCTCTGTTTCCAGACTCCTGTTTCTGCCTCTCTGTTTCCAGACATCTGTCTCTCACCCTCTGTTTCCAGACTCCTGTTTCTGCCCCTCTGTTTCCAGTCTCCTGAATCTGCCCCTCTGTTTCCTGCCTCCTCTTTCTCACCCTCTGTTTCCAGTCTCCTGTTTCTCACCCTCTGCTTCCAGACTCCTGTTTCTCTGCATCTGTTTCCAGACTCCTGTTTCTCCCCTTCTGTTTCCAGACTCCTGTTTCTCCCCCTCTGTTTCCAGACTCCTGTTTCTCCCCCTCTGTTTCCAGACTCCTGTTTCCCCACCTCTGTTTCCAGTCTGCTGTTTCTGCCCCTCTGTTTCCAGTCTCCTGATTCTGCCCTTCTGTTTCCAGCCTCCTGTTTCTCATACTCTTTTTCCAGACTCCTGTTTCTGCCCCTCTGTTTCCAGACTCCTGTTTCTCCCCCTCTGTTTCCAGACTCCTGTTTCTCCTCCTCTGTTTCCAGCCTCCTGTTTCTCCCCCTCAGTTTCCAGACTCCTGTTTCTCCTCCTCTGTTTTCAGACTCCTGTTTCAGCCCCTCTGTTTCCAGACTCCTGTTTCCCCACCTCTGTTTCCGGACTCCTGTTTCTCCCCATCTGTTTCCAGACTCCTGTTTCTCTCCCTCTGTTTCCAGACTCCTGTTTCTCCCCCTCTGTTTCCAGACTCCTGTTTATGCCCCTCTGTTTCCAGACGCCTGTTTCTCACCCTCTGCTTCCAGACTCCTGTTTCTCCCCCTCTGTTTCCAGACTCCTGTTTCTGCCCCTCTGTTTCCAGCCTCCTGTTTCTCCCCCTCTGTTTCCAGCCTCCTGTTTCTCCCCCTCTGTTTCCAGACTCCTGTTTCTGCCTCTCTGTTTCCAGACTCCTGTTTCTCACCCACTGTTTCCAGCCTCCTGTTTCTGCCTCTCTGTTTCCAGACTCCTGTTTCTCCCCCTCTGTTTCGAGACTCCTGTTTCTGCCTCTCTGTTTCCAGACTCCTGTTTCTCCCCCTCTGTTTCGAGACTCCTGTTTCTGCCCCACTGTTTCCAGACTCCTGTTTCTCACCCACTGTTTCCAGCCTCCTGATTCTGCCCCTCTGTTTCCAAACTCCGGTTTCTTCGCCTCTGTTTCCATACTCCGGTTTCTGCCCCTTTGTTTCCAGGCTCCTGTTTCTGCCGCTCTGTTTCCAGACTCCTGTTTCTCACCCTCTGTTTCTAGACTCCTGTTTCTGCCCCTCTGTTTCCAGACTCCTGTTTCTGCCTCTCTGTTTCCAGACATCTGTCTCTCACCCTCTGTTTCCAGACTCCTGTTTCTGCCCCTCTGTTTCCAGTCTCCTGAATCTGCCCCTCTGTTTCCAGCCTCCTCTTTCTCACCCTCTGTTTCCAGTCTCCTGTTTCTCACCCTCTGCTTCCAGACTCCTGTTTCTCCGCATCTGTTTCCAGACTCCTGATTCTCCCCTTCTGTTTCCAGACTCCTGTTTCTCCCCCTCTGTTTCCAGACTCCTGTTTCTCCCCCTCTGTTTCCAGACTCCTGTTTCCCCCCGTCTGTTTCCAGTCTGCTGTTTCTGCCCCTCTGTTTCCAGTCTCCTGATTCTGCCCTTCTGTTTCCAGCCTCCTGTTTCTCATACTCTTTTTCCAGACTCCTGTTTCTGCCCCTCTGTTTCCAGACTCCTGTTTCTGCCCCTCTGTTTCCAGACTCCTGTCTCTGCCCCTCTGTTTCCAGCCTCCTGTTTCTGCCCCCTCTTTCCAGCCTCCTGTTTCTCCCCCTCTGTTTCCAGACTCCTGTTTCTCCCCCTCTGTTTCCAGACTCCTATTTCTCCCCCTCTGTTTCCAGACTCCTGTTTCTCACCCTCTGTTTCCAGTCTCCTGTTTCTGCCCCTCTGTTTCCAGCCTCCTGTTTCTGCCGCTCTGTTTCCAGCCTCCTGTTTCTCTCCCTCTGTTTCCAGACTCCTGTTTCTCCCCCTCTGTTTCCAGACTCCTGTTTCTGCCCCACTGTTTCCAGACTCCTGTTTCTGCCCCTCTGTTTCCAGCCTCCTCTTTCTGCCTCTCTGTTTCCAGCCTCCCTGTTTCTGCCCCTCTGTTTCCAGACTCCTGTTTCTCCCCTTCTGTTTCCAGCCTCCTGTTTCTGCCCCTCTGTTTCCAGCCTCCTGTTTCTCCTCCTCTGTTTTCAGACTCCTGTTTCTGCCCCTCTGTTTCCAGCCTCCTGTTTCTCCTCCTCTGTTTCCAGCCTCCTGTTTCTCCCCCTCAGTTTCCAGACTCCAGTTTCTCCTCCTCTGTTTTGAGACTCCTGTTTCTGCCCCTCTGTTTCCAGACTCCTGTTTCCCCACCTCTGTTTCCGGACTCCTGTTTCTCCCCATCTGTTTCCAGACTCCTGTTTCTCCCCCTCTGTTTCCAGACTCCTGTTTCTCCCCCTCTGTTTCCAGACTCCTGTTTCTCTCCCTCTGTTTCCAGACTCCTGTTTCTCCCCCTCTGTTTCCAGACTCCTGTTTCTGCCCCTCTGTTTCCAGACTCCTGTTTCTGCCCCTCTGTTTCCAGACGCCTGTTTCTCACCCTCTGTTTCCAGACTCCTGTTTCTCCCCCTCTGTTTTCAGACTCCTGTTTCTGCCCCACTGTTTCCAGCCTCCTGTTTCTCCCCCTCTGTTTCCAGCCTCCTGTTTCTCCCCCTCTGTTTCCAGACTCCTGTTTCTGCCTCTCTGATTCCAGACTCCTGTTTCTCACCCACTGTTTCCAGCCTCCTGTTTCTGCCTCTCTGTTTCCAGACTCCTGTTTCTCCCCCTCTGTTTCGAGACTCCTGTTTCTGCCTCTCTGTTTCCAGACTCCTGTTTCTCCCCCTCTGTTTCGAGACTCCTGTTTCTGCCTCTCTGTTTCCAGACTCCTGTTTCTCACCCACTGTTTCCAGCCTCCTGATTCTGCCCCTCTGTTTCCAAACTCCTGTTTCTTCGCCTCTATTTCCATACTCCGGTTTCTGCCCCTTTGTTTCCAGGCTCCTGTTTCTGCCGCTCTGTTTCCAGCCTCCTGTTTCTGCCCCTCTGTTTCCAGCCTCCTGTTTCTCCACCTCTGTTTCCAGACTCCTGAATCTCCCCCTCTGTTTCCAGACTCCTGTTTCTCCCCCTCTGTTTCCAGACTCATGTTTCTCCCCATCTGTTTCTAGACTCCTGTTTTTGCCCCTCTGTTTCCAGACTCCTGCTTCTCACCCTCTGTTTCCAGTCACCTGTTTCTGCCCCTCTGTTTCCAGCCTCCTCTTTCTGCCCCTCTGTTTCCAGAGTACTGTTTCTGTCCCTCTGTTTCCAGACTCCTGGTTCTCCCCCTCTGTTTCCTGCCTCCTGTTTCTCCCCCTCTGTTTCCAGACTCCTGTTTCTCACCCTCTGTTTCCAGACTCGTGTTTCACGCCATCTGTTTCCAGACTCCTGTTTCTCCCCCTCCGTTTCCAGACTCCTGTTTCTGCCCCTCCGTTTCCAGTCTCCTGTTTCTGCCCCTCTGTTTCCAGACTCCTGTTTCTCACCCTGAGTTTCCAGACTCCTGCTTCTGCCCCTCTGTATCCAGACTCCTGTTTCTGCCTCTCTGTTTCCAGACTCCTGTTTCTCACCCTCTGTTTCTCGACTACTGTTTCTGCCCCTCTGTTTCCAGACTGCTGTTTCTGCCCCTCTGTTTCCAGACTGCTGTTTCTCACCCTCTGTTTCCAGACTGCTGTTTCTGCCCCTCTGTTTCCAGACACCTGTTTCTCACCCTCTGTTTCCAGACTCCTGCTTCTCCCCCTCTGTTTCCAGTCTCCTGAATCTGCCCCTCTGTTTCCAGCCTCCTCTTTCTCACCCTCTGTTTCCAGTCTCCTGTTTCTCACCCTCTGTTTCCAGACTCCTGTTTCTCCCCATCTGTTTCCAGACTTCTGTTTCTCCCCTTCTGTTTCCAGACTCCTGTTTCTCCCCCTCTGTTTCCAGACTCCTGTTTCTCCCCCTCTGTTTCTAGACTCCTGTTTCCCCCCCTCTGTTTCCAGTCTGCTGTTTCTGCCCCTCTGTTTCCAGTCTCCTGATTCTGCCCCTCTGTTTCCAGCCTCCTGTTTCTCGCCCTCTTTTTCTAGCCTCCTGTTTCTCCCCCTCTGTTTCCAGACTCCTGTTTCTGCCCCTCTGTTTCCAGACTCCTGTTTCTCCTCCTCTGTTTCCAGACTCCTGTTTCTGCCACTCTGTTTCCAGACTCCTGTTTCTCACCCTCTGTTGCCAGCCTCCTGTTTCTCGCCTTCTGTTTCCAGCCTCCTGTTTCTGCCCCTCTGTTTCCAGACTCCTGTTTCTCCTCCTCTGTTTCCAGACTCCTGTTTCTGCGCCTCTGTTTCCAGACTCCTGTTTCTCACCCTCTGTTGCCAGCCTCCTGTTTCTGCCCCTCTGTTTCCAGCCTCCTGTTTCTCGCCCTCTGTTTCTAGCCTCCTGTTTCTCCCCCTCTGTTTCCATCCTCCTGTTTCTCGCCCTCTGTTTCCAGACTCCTGTTTCTGCCTCTCTGTTTCCAGACTCCTGTTTCTGCCCCTCTGTTTCCAGCCTCCTGTTTCTCCCCTCTGTTACCAGACTCCTGTTTCTCCCACTCTGTATCCAGACTCCTGTTTCTCCCCCTCTGTTTTCAGACTCCTGTTTCTGCCCGTCTGTTTCCAGACTCCTGTTTCTCGCCCTCAGTTTCCAGACTACTGTTTCTCCCCCTCTGTTTCCAGACACCTGTTTCTCCCGCTCTGTTTCCTGACTCCTGTTTCTGCCCCTCTGTTTCCAGACTCCTGTTTCTCACCCTCTGTTTCCAGACTCCTGTTTCTGCCCCTCTGTTTCCAGACTCCTGTTTCTACCCCTCTGTTTCCAGCCTCCTGTTTCTCCACCTCTGTTTCCAGACTCCTGACTCTCCCCCTCTGTTTCCTGACTCCTGTTTCTCCACCTCTGTTTCCAGACTCCTGTTTCTCCCCATCTGTTTCTAGACTCCTGTTTTTGCCCCTCTGTTTCCAGACTCCTGTTTCTCCCCCTCTGTTTCCAGACTCCTGTTTCTCCCCCTCTGTTTCCAGACTCCTGTTTCTCCCCCTCTGTATCCAGACTCCTGTTTCTCCCCCTCTGTTTTCAGACTCCTGTTTCTGCCCCTCTGTTTCCAGCCTCCTGTTTCTCGAGCTCTGTTTCCAGTCTCCTGTTTCTGCCCCTCTGTTCCCAGCCTCCTGTTTCTGCACCTCTGTTTCCAGACTCCTGTTTCTACCCCTCTGTTTCCAGCCTCCTGTTTCTGCCCCTCTGTTTCCAGCCTCCTGTTTCTCCACCTCTGTTTCCAGACTCCTGAATCTCCCCCTCTGTTTCCAGACTCCTGTTTCTCCCCCTCTGTTTCCAGACTCATGTTTCTCCCCATCTGTTTCTAGACTCCTGTTTTTGCCCCTCTGTTTCCAGACTCCTGCTTCTCACCCTCTGTTTCCAGTCACCTGTTTCTGCCCCTCTGTTTCCAGCCTCCTCTTTCTGCCCCTCTGTTTCCAGAGTACTGTTTCTGTCCCTCTGTTTCCAGACTCCTGGTTCTCCCCCTCTGTTTCCTGCCTCCTGTTTCTCCCCCTCTGTTTCCAGACTCCTGTTTCTCACCCTCTGTTTCCAGACTCCTGTTTCACGCCATCTGTTTCCAGACTCCTGTTTCTCCCCCTCCGTTTCCAGACTCCTGTTTCTGCCCCTCCGTTTCCAGTCTCCTGTTTCTGCCCCTCTGTTTCCAGACTCCTGTTTCTCACCCTGAGTTTCCAGACTCCTGCTTCTCCCCCTCTGTTTCCAGCCTCCTGTTTCTCCACCTCTATTCCCAGACTCCTGTTTCTGCCCCTCTATTTCCAGACTCCTGTTTCTGCCCCTCTGTTTCCAGACTCCTGTTCCTCTCCCTCTGTTTCCAGACTCCTGTTTCTGCCCCTCAGTTTCCAGACGCCTGTTTGTCCCCCTCTGTTCCCAGACTCCTGTTTCTGCCCCTCTTTTTTCCAGACTCCTGTTTCTGCCCCTCTGTTTCCAGACTCCTGTTTCTCACCCTCTGTTTCCAGACTCCTGTTTCTCCCCCTCTGTTTCCAGACTCCTGTTTCTGCCCCTCTGTATCCAGACTCCTGTTTCTGCCTCTCTGTTTCCAGACTCATGTTTCTGCCCCTCTGTTTCCAGCCTCCTGATACTGCCCCTCTGTTTCCAGCCTCCTCTTTCTTACCCTCTGTTTCCTGACTCCTGTTTCTCCCCCTCTGTTTCCAGACACCTGTTTCTGCCCCTCTGTTTCCAGACTCCTGTTTCCCCACCTCTGTTTCCAGACTCCTGTTTCTCCCCCTCTGTTTCCAGACTCCTGTTTCTCCCCCTCTGTTTCCAGACTCCTGTTTCTCCCCCTCTGTTTCCAGACTCCTGTTTCTGCCTCTCTGTTTCCAGACTCCTGTTTCTCACCCTCTGTTTTCAGCCTCCTGTTTCCGCCCCTCTGTTTCCAGTCTCCTGTTTCTCGCCCTGTGTTTCCAGACTCCTGTTTCTCCCCCTCTGTTTCCAGACTCCTGTTTCTCCCGCTCTGTTTCCAGACTCCTGTTTCGCCCCTCTGTTTCCAGACTCCTGTTTCTGCCCCTCAGTTTCCAGACTCCTGTTTCTCACCCTCTGTTTCCAGCCTCCTGTTTCTCCCCCTTTATTTCCAGCCTCCTGTTTCTCGCCCTCTGTTTCCAGCCTCCTGTTTCTGCCCCTCTGTTTCCAGACTCCTGTTTCTCCTCCTCTGTTTCCAGACTCCTGTTTCTGCCCCTCTGTTTCCAGACTCCTGTTTCTCACCCTCTGTTGCCAGCCTCCTGTTTCTCGCCCTCTGTTTCCAGCCTCCTGTTTCTCCTCCTCTGTTTCCAGACTCCTGTTTCTGCGCCTCTGTTTCCAGACTCCTGTTTCTCACCCTCTGTTGCCAGCCTCCTGTTTCTGCCCCTCTGTTTCCAGCCTCCTGTTTCTCGCCCTCTGTTTCCAGACTCCTGTTTCTGCCCCTCTGTTTCCAGACTCCTGTTTCTCACCCTCTGTTTCCAGACTCCGGTTTCTGCCAGTCTATTTCCAGACTCCTGTTTCTCCCCCTCTGTTTCCAGACTCCTGTTTCTCACCCTCTGTTTCCAGCCTCCAGTTTCTCCCCCTCTGTTTCCAGCCTCCTGTTTCTCGCCCTCTGTTTCCAGACTCCTGTTTCTGCCCCTCTGTTTCCAGACTCCGGTTTCTCCTCCTCTGTTTCCAGAATCCTGTTTCTCACCCTCTGTTGCCAGCCTCCTGTTTCTGCCCCTCTGTTTCCAGCCTCCTGTTTCTCGCCCTCTGTTTCCAGACTCCTGTTTCTGCCCCTCTGTTTCCAGACTCCTGTTTCTCACCCTCTGTTTCCAGACTCCGGTTTCTGCCAGTCTATTTCCAGACTCCTGTTTCTCCCCCTCTGTTTCCAGACTCCTGTTTCTCCCCCTCTGTTTCCAGCCTCCTGTTTCTGCCCCTCTGTTTCCAGCCTCCTGGTTCTCGCCCTCTGTTTCCAGACTCCTGTTTCTGCCCCTCTGTTTCCAGACTCCTGTTTCTGCCCCTCTGATTCCAGCCTCCTGTTTCTGCCCCTCTGTTTCCAGCCTCCTGTTTCTCCCCCTCTGTTTCCAGACTCCTGTTTCTCCCCCTTTGTTTTCAGACTCCTGTTTCTGCCCCTCTGTTTCCAGACTCCTGTTTCTGCCCCTCTGTTTCCAGACTCCTGTTTCTCACCCTCTGTTTCCAGACTCCTGTTTCTCCCCCTCTGTATCCAGACTCCTGTTTCTCCCCCTCTGTTTCCAGACTCCTGATTCTGCCCCTTTGTTTCTTGACTCCTGTTTCTCACCCTCTGTTTCCAGTCTCCTGTTTCTGCCCCTCTATTTCCAGCCTCCTGTTTCTGCCCCTCTGTTTCCAGCCTCCTGTTTCTCACCCTCTGTTTCCAGCCTCCAGTTTCTCGCCCTCTGTTTCCAGACTCCTGTTTCTGCCCCTCTGTTTCCAGACTCCTGTTTCTGCCCCTCTGTTTCCAGACTCCTGTTTCTCCCCCTCTGTTTACAGACTCCTGTTTCTCCCCCTCTGTTTTCAGACTCCTGTTTCTGCCCCTCTGTTTCCAGACTCCTGTTTCTCCCCCTCTGTTTCCAGACTCCTGTTTCTCCCCCTCGGTTTCCAGACTCCTGTTTCTCCCCCTCTGTTTCCAGACTCCTGTTTCTCCCCCTCTATTTCCAGTCTCCTGTTTCTCCCCCTCTGTTTCCAGACTCCTGTTTCTCACCCTCTGTTTCCAGGCTCCTGTTCCTGCCCCACTGTTTCCAGACTCCTCTGTCTGCCCCTCTGTTTCCAGCCTCCTGTTTCTCCCCCTCTGTTTCCAGACTCCTGTTTCTCCCCCTCTGTTTCCAGACTCCTGATTCTGCCCCTCTGTTTCCAGACTCCTGTTTCTGCCCCTCTGTTTCCAGCCTCCTGTTTCTGCCCCTCTGTTTCCTGCCTCCTGTTTCTCCCCCTCTGTTTCCAGACTCCAGTTTCTCCTCCTACTGTTTACAGACTGCTGTTTCTCCCCCTCTGTTTTCAGACTCCTGTTTCTTCCCCTCTGTTTCCAGACTACTGTTTCTCCCCCTCTGTTTCCGGATTCCTGTTTCTCCCACTCTGTTTCCAGACTCCTGTTTCTCCCCCTCTGTTTCCAGACTCCTGTTTCTCCCCCTCTGTTTCCAGTCTCCTGTTTCTCCACCTCTGTTTCCAGACTCCTGTTTCTCACCCTATGTTTCCAGGCTCCTGTTTCTGCCCCTCTGTTTCCAGCCTCCTCTTTGTGCCCCTCTGTTTCCAGCCTCCTGTTTCTCCCCCTCTGTTTCCAGACTCCTGTTTCTCCCCCTCTGTTTCCAGACTCCTGTTTCTGCCCCTCTGTTTCCAGACTCCTGTTTCTGCCCCTCTGTTTCCAGCCTCCTGTTTCTTCCCCTCTGTTTCCCGACTCCTGTTTCTTCCCCTCTGTATCCAGACTCCTGTTTCTCCCCCTCTGTTTCCAGACTCCGGTTTCTGCCAGTCTATTTCCAGACTCCTGTTTCTCCCCCTCTGTTTCCAGACTCCTGTTTCTCCCCCTCTGTTTCCAGCCTCCTGTTTCTGCCCCTCTGTTTCCAGCCTCCTGTTTCTCGCCCTCTGTTTCCAGACTCCTGTTTCTGCCCCACTGTTTCCAGACTCCTGTTTCTGCCCCTCTGATTCCAGCCTCCTGTTTCTGCCCCTGTGTTTCCAGCCTCCTGTTTCTCCCCCTCTGTTTCCAGACTCCTGTTTCTCCCCCTCTGTTTTCAGACTCCTGTTTCTGCCCCTCTGTTTCCAGACTCCTGTTTCAGGCCATCTGTTTCCAGACGCCTGTTTCTCCCCCTCCGTTTCCAGACTCCTGTTTCTGCCCCTCCGTTTCCAGTCTCCTGTTTCTGCCCCTCTGTTTCCAGACACCTGTTTCTCACCCTGAGTTTCCAGACTCCTGCTTCTCCCCCTCTGTCTCCAGCCTCCTGTTTCTCCACCTCTATTCCCAGACTCCTGTTTCTGCCCCTCTATTTCCAGACTCCTGTTTCTGCCCCTCTGTTTCCAGACTCCTGTTCCTCACCCTCTGTTTCCAGACTCCTGTTTCTGCCCCTCTGTTTCCAGACGCCTATTTGTCCCCCTCTGTTCCCAGACTCCTGTTTCTGCCCCTCTATTTCCAGACTCCTGTTTCTGCCCCTATGTTTCCAGACTCCTGTTTCTCACCCTCTGTTTCCAGACTCCTGTTTCTCCCCCTCTGTTTCCAGACTCCTGTATCTGCCCCTCTGTTTCCAGACTTCTGTTTCTGCCTCTCTGTTTCCAGACTCATGTTTCTGCCCCTCTGTTTCCAGCCTCCTGATACTGCCCCTCTGTTTCCAGCCTCCTCTTTCTCACCCTCTGTTTCCTGACTCCAGTTTCTCCCCCTCTGTTTCCAGACACCTGTTTCTGCCCCTCTGTTTCCAGACTCCTGTTTCCCCACCTCTGTTTCCAGACTCTTGTTTCTCCCCCTCTGTTTCCAGACTCCTGTTTCTCCCCCTCTGTTTCCAGACTCCTGTTTCTCCCCCTCTGTTTCCAGACTCCTGTTTCTGCCTCTCTGTTTCCAGACTCCTGTTTCTCACCCTCTGTTTTCAGCCTCCTGTTTCCGCCCCTCTGTTTCCAGCCTCCTGTTTCTCGCCCTGTGTTTCCAGACTCCTGTTTCTCCCCCTCTGTTTCCAGACTCCTGTTTCTCCCGCTCTGTTTCCAGACTCCTGTTTCGCCCCTCTGTTTCCAGACTCCTGTTTCTGCCCCTCAGTTTCCAGCCTCCTGTTTCTCGCCCTCTGTTTCCAGCCTCCTGTTTCTGCCCCTCTGTTTCCAGACTCCTGTTTCTCCTCCTCTGTTTCCAGACTCCTGTTTCTGCCCCTCTGTTTCCAGACTCCTGTTTCTCACGCTCTGTTGCCAGCCTCCTGTTTCTCGCCCTCTGTTTGCAGCCTCCTGTTTCTCCTCCTCTGTTTCCAGACTCCTGTTTCTGCGCCTCTGTTTCCAGACTCCTGTTTCTCACCCTCTGTTGCCAGCCTCCTGTTTCTGCCCCTCTGTTTCCAGCCTCCTGTTTCTCGCCCTCTGTTTCCAGACTCCTGTTTCTGCCCCTCTGTTTCCAGACACCTGTTTCTCACCCTCTGTTTCCAGACTCCGGTTTCTGCCAGTCTATTTCCAGACTCCTATTTCTCCCCCTCTGTTTCCAGACTCCTGTTTCTGCCCCTCTGTTTCCAGACTCCTGTTTCTCACCCTCTGTTGCCAGCCTCCTGTTTCTCGCCCTCTGTTTCCAGCCTCCTGTTTCTCGCCCTCTGTTTCCAGACTCCTGTTTCTGCGCCTCTGTTTCCAGACTCCTGTTTCTCACCCTCTGTTGCCAGCCTCCTGTTTCTGCCCCTCAGTTTCCAGCCTCCTGTTTCTCGCCCTCTGTTTCCAGACTCCTGTTTCTCCCCCTCTGTTTCCAGACTCCTGCTTCTGCCCCTCTGTTTCCAGACTCCTGTTTCTCCCCCTCTGTTTCCAGACTCCTATTTCTCCCCCTCTGTTTCCAGACTCCTGTTTCTCACCCTCTGTTTCCAGTCTCCTGTTTCTGCCCCTCTGTTTCCAGCCTCCTGTTTCTGCCCCTCTGTTTCCAGCCTCCTGTTTCTCTGCCTCTGTTTCCAGACTCCTGTTTCTCCCCCTCTGTTTCCAGACTCCTGTTTCTGCCCCACTGTTTCCAGACTGCTGTTTCTGCCCCTCTGTTTCCAGCCTCCTCTTTCTGCCTCTCTGTTTCCAGCCTCCTGTTTCTGCCCCTCTGTTTCCAGACTCCTGATTCTCCCCCTCTGTTTCCAGACTCCTGTTTCTCACCCTCTGTTTCCAGACTGCTGTTTCTGCCCCTCTGTTTCCACTCTACTGTTTCTGCCCCTCTGTTTCCAGCCTCCTGTTTCTGCCCCTCTGTTTCCAGCTTCCTGTTTCTCCTCCTCTGTTTTCAGACTCCTGTTTCTGCCCCTCTGTTTCCAGCCTCCTGTTTCTCCTCCTCTGTTTCCAGCCTCCTGTTTCTCCCCCTCAGTTTCCAGACTCCTGTTTCTCCTCCTCTGTTTTCAGACTCCTGTTTCTGCCCCTCTGTTTCCAGACTCCTGTTTCCCCACCTCTGTTTCCGGACTCCTGTTTCTCCCCATCTGTTTCCAGACTCCTGTTTCTCCCCCTCTGTTTCCAGACTCCTGTTTCTCCCCCTCTGTTTCCAGCCTCCTGTTTCTCTCCCTCTGTTTCCAGACTCCTGTTTCTGCCCCTCTGTTTCCAGACGCCTGTTTATCACCCTCTGTTTCCAGACTCCTGTTTCTCCCCCTCTGTTTCCAGACTCCTGTTTCTGCCCCACTGTTTCCAGCCTCCTGTTTCTCCCCCTCTGTTTCCAGCCTCCTGTTTCTCCCCCTCTGTTTCCAGACTCCTGTTTCTGCCTCTCTGTTTCCAGACTCCTGTTTCTCACCCACTGTTTCCAGCCTCCTGTTTCTGCCTCTCTGTTTCCAGACTCCTGTTTCTCCCCCTCTGTTTCGAGACTCCTGTTTCTGCCTCTCTGTTTCCAGACTCCTGTTTCTCCCCCTCTGTTTCGAGACTCCTGTTTCTGCCTCTCTGTTTCCAGACTCCTGTTTCTCACCCACTGTTTCCAGCCTCCTGATTCTGCCCCTCTGTTTCCAAACTCCTGTTTCTTCGCCTCTGTTTCCATACTCCGGTTTCTGCCCATTTGTTTCCAGGCTCCTTTTTCTGCCGCTCTGTTTCCAGACTCCTGTTTCTCACCCTCTGTTTCTAGACTACTGTTTCTGCCCCTCTGTTTCCAGACTGCTGTTTCTGCCCCTCTGTTTCCAGACTGCTGTTTCTCACCCTCTGTTTCCAGACTGCTGTTTCTGCCCCTCTGTTTCCACTCTACTGTTTCTGCCTCTCTGTTTCCAGACACCTGTTTCTCACCCTCTGTTGCCAGACTCCTGCTTCTGCCCCTCTGTTTCCAGTCTCCTGAATCTGCCCCTCTGTTTCCAGCCTCCTCTTTCTCACCCTCTGTTTCCAGTCTCCTGTTTCTCACCCTCTGTTTCCAGACTCCTGTTTCTCCCCATCTGTTTCCAGACTCCTGTTTCTCCCCTTCTATTTCCAGACTCCTGTTTCTCCCCCTCTGTTTGCAGACTCCTGTTTCTCCCCCTCTGTTTCTAGACTCCTGTTTCCCCCCCTCTGTTTCCAGTCTGCTGTTTCTGCCCCTCTGTTTCCAGTCTCCTGATTCTCCCCCTCTGTTTCCAGCCTCCTGTTTCTCGCGCTCTTTTTCTAGCCTCCTGTTTCTCCCCCTCTGTTTCCAGACTCCTGTTTCTGCCCATCTGTTTCCAGACTCCTGTTTCTCCTCCTCTGTTTCCAGACTCCTGTTTCTGCCACTCTGTTTCCAGACTCCTGTTTCTCACCCTCTGTTGCCAGCCTCCTGTTTCTCGCCCTCTGTTTCCAGCCTCCTGTTTCTGCCCCTCTGTTTCCAGACTCCTGTTTCTCCTCCTCTGTTTCCAGACTCCTGTTTCTGTGCCTCTGTTTCCAGACTCCTGTTTCTCACCCTCTGTTGCCAGCCTCCTGTTTCTGCCCCTCTGTTTCCAGCCTCCTGTTTCTCGCCCTCTGTTTCTAGCCTCCTGTTTCTCCCCCTCTGTTTCCAGCCTCCTGTTTCTCGCCCTCTGTTTCCAGACTCCTGTTTCTGCCTCTCTGTTTCCAGACTCCTGTTTCTGCCCCTCTGTTTCCAGCCTCCTGTTTCTCCCCTCTGTTACCAGACTCCTGTTTCTCCCCCTCTGTATCCAGACTCCTGTTTCTCCCCCTCTGTTTTCAGACTCCTGTTTCTGCCCGTCTGTTTCCAGACTCCTGTTTCTCGCCCTCAGTTTCCAGACTACTGTTTCTCCCCCTCTGTATCCAGACACCTATTTCTCCCCCTCTGTTTCCTGACTCCTGTTTCTGCCCCTCTGTTTCCAGACTCCTGTTTCTCACCCTCTGTTTCCAGTCTCCTGATTCTGCCCCTCTGTTCCCAGCCTCCTGTTTCTGCCCCTCTGTTTCCAGCCTCCTGTTTCTCGACCTCTGTTTCCAGACTCCAGTTTCTCCCCCTCTGTTTCCAGACTCCTGTTTCTGCCCCTCTGTTTCCAGACTCCTGTTTCTACCCCTCTGTTTCCAGCCTCCTGTTTCTCCACCTCTGTTTCCAGACTCCTGACTCTCCCCCTCTGTTTCCTGACTCCTGTTTCTCCACCTCTGTTTCCAGACTCCTGTATCTCCCCATCTGTTTCTAGACTCCTGTTTTTGCCCCTCTGTTTCCAGACTCCTGTTTCTCCCCCTCTGTTTCCAGACTCCTGTTTCTCCCCCTCTGTTTCCAGACTCCTGTTTCTCCCCCTCTGTATCCAGACTCCTGTTTCTCCCCCTCTGTTTTCAGACTCCTGTTTCTGCCCGTCTGTTTCCAGACTCCTGTTTCTCGCCCTCTGTTTCCAGACTCCTGTTTCTGCCCCTCTGTTTCCAGACTCCTGTTTCTCACCCTCTGTTTCCAGTTTCCTGTTTCTGCCCCTCTGTTCCCAGCCTCCTGTTTCTGCCCCTCTGTTTCCAGCCTCCTGTTTCTCGAGCTCTGTTTCCAGACTCCAGTTTCTCCCCCTCGGTTTCCAGACTCCTGTTTCTGCACCTCTGTTTCCAGACTCCTGTTTCTACCCCTCTGTTTCCAGCCTCCTGTTTCTGCCCCTCTGTTTCCAGACTCCTGTTTCTCCACCTCTGTTTCCAGACTCCTGTTTCTGCCCCTCTGTTTCCAGACTCCTGTTTCTCACCCTCTGTTGCCAGCCTCCTGTTTCTCGCCCTCTGTTTCCAGCCTCCTGTTTCTCCTCCTCTGTTTCCAGACTCCTGTTTCTGCGCCTCTGTTTCCAGACTCCTGTTTCTCACCCTCTGTTGCCAGCCTCCTGTTTCTGCCCCTCTGTTTCCAGCCTCCTGTTTCTCGCCCTCTGTTTCCAGACTCCTGTTTCTGCCCCTCTGTTTCCAGACTCCTGTTTCTCACCCTCTGTTTCCAGACTCCGGTTTCTGCCAGTCTATTTCCAGACTCCTGTTTCTCCCCCTCTGTTTCCAGACTCCTGTTTCTCACCCTCTGTTTCCAGCCTCCAGTTTCTCCCCCTCTGTTTCCAGCCTCCTGTTTCTCGCCCTCTGTTTCCAGCCTCCTGTTTCTGCCCCTCTGTTTCCAGACTCCTGTTTCTCACCCTCTGTTTCCAGACTCCTGTTTCTGCGCCTCTGTTTCCAGACTCCTGTTTCTCACCCTCTGTTGCCAGCCTCCTGTTTCTGCCCCTCTGTTTCCAGACTCCTGTTTCTCGCCCTCTGTTTCCAGACTCCTGTTTCTGCCCCTCTGTTTCCAGACCCCTGTTTCTCACCCTCTGTTTCCAGACTCCGGTTTCTGCCAGTCTATTACCAGACTCCTGTTTCTCCCCCTCGGTTTCCAGACTCCTGTTTCTCCCCCTCTGTTTCCAGCCTCCTGTTTCTGCCCCTGTTTCCAGCCTCCTGGTTCTCGCCCTCTGTTTCCAGACTCCTGTTTCTGCCCCTCTGTTTCCAGACTCCTGTTTCTGCCCCTCTGATTCCAGCCTACTGTTTCTGCCCCTCTGTTTCCAGCCTCCTGTTTCTCCCCCTCTGTTTCCAGACTCCTGTTTCTCCCCCTTTGTTTTCAGACTCCTGTTTCTGCCCCTCTGTTTCCAGACTCCTGTTTCTGCCCGTCTGTTTCCAGACTCCTGTTTCTCACCCTCTGTTTCCAGACTCCTGTTTCTCCCCCTCTGTTTCCAGACTCCTGTTTCTCCCCCTCTGTTTCCAGACTCCTGATTCTGCCCCTTTATTTCTTGACTCCTGTTTCTCACCCTCTGTTTCCAGTCTCCTGTTTCTGCCCCTCTATTTCCAGCCTCCTGTTTCTGCCCCTCTGTTTCCAGCCTCCTGTTTCTCACCCTCTGTTTCCAGCCTCCAGTTTCTCGCCCTCTGTTTCCAGACTCCTGTTTCTGCCCCTCTGTTTCCAGACACCTGTTTCTGCCCCTCTGTTTCCAGACTCCTGTTTCTCCCCCTCTGTTTACAGACTTCTGTTTCTCCCCCTCTGTTTTCAGACTCCTGTTTCTGCCCCTCTGTTTCCAGACTCCTGTTTCTCCCCCTCTGTTTCCAGACTCCTGTTTCTCCCCCTCGGTTTCCAGACTCCTGTTTCTCCCCCTCTGTTTCCAGACTCCTGTTTCTCCCCCTCTATTTCCAGTCTCCTGTTTCTCCCCCTCTGTTTCCAGACTCCTGTTTCTCACCCTCTGTTTCCAGGCTCCTGTTCCTGCCCCACTGTTTCCAGACTCCTCTGTCTGCCCCTCTGTTTCCAGCCTCCTGTTTCTCCCCCTCTGTTTCCAGACTCCTGTTTCTCCCCCTCTGTTTCCAGACTCCTGATTCTGCCCCTCTGTTTCCAGACTCCTGTTTCTGCCCCTCTGTTTCCAGCCTCCTGTTTCTGCCCCTCTGTTTCCAGCCTCCTGTTTCTCCCCCTCTGATTCCAGACTCCTGTTTCTCCTCCTCTGTTTACAGACTGCTGTTTCTCCCACTCTGTTTTCAGACTCCTGTTTCTTCCCCTCTGTTTCCAGACTACTGTTTCTCCCCCTCTGTTTCCGGATTCCTGTTTCTCCCACTCTGTTTCCAGACTCCTGTTTCTCCCCCTCTGTTTCCAGACTGCTGTTTCTCCCCCTCTGTTTCCAGTCTCCTGTTTCTCCACCTCTGTTTCCAGACTCCTGTTTCTCACCCTATGTTTCCAGGCTCCTGTTTCTGCCCCTCTGTTTCCAGCCTCCTCTTTCTGCCCCTCTGTTTCCAGCCTCCTGTTTCTCCCCCTCTGTTTCCAGACTCCTGTTTCTCCCCCTCTGTTTCCAGACTCCTGTTTCTGCCCCTCTGTTTCCAGACTCCTGTTTCTGCCCCTCTGTTTCCAGCCTCCTGTTTCTTCCCCTCTGTTTCCCGACTCCTGTTTCTTCCCCTCTGTTTCCAGACTCCTGTTTCTCCCCCTCTGTTTCCAGACTCCGGTTTCTGCCAGTCTATTTCCAGACTCCTGTTTCTCCCCCTCTGTTTCCAGACTCCTGTTTCTCCCCCTCTCTTTCCAGCCTCCTGTTTCTGCCCCTCTGTTTCCAGCCTCCTGATTCTCGCCCTCTGTTTCCAGACTCCTGTTTCTGCCCCTCTGTTTCCAGACTCCTGTTTCTGCCCCTCTGATTCCAGCCTCCAGTTTCTGCCCCTGTGTTTCCAGCCTCCTGTTTCTCCCCCTCTGTTTCCAGACTCCTGTTTCTCCCCCTCTGTTTTCAGACTCCTGTTTCTGCCCCTCTGTTTCCAGACTCCTGTTTCACGCCATCTGTTTCCAGACTCCTGTTTCTCCCCCTCCGTTTCCAGACTCCTGTTTCTGCCCCTCCGTTTCCAGTCTCCTGTTTCTGCCCCTCTGTTTCCAGACTCCTGTTTCTCACCCTGAGTTTCCAGACTCCTGCTTCTCCCCCTCTGTTTCCAGCCTCCTGTTTCTCCACCTCTATTCCCAGACTCCTGTTTCTGCCCCTCTATTTCCAGACTCCTGTTTCTGCCCCTCTGTTTCCAGACTCCTGTTCCTCACCCTCTGTTTCCAGACTCCTGTTTCTGCCCCTCTGTTTCCAGACGCCTGTTTGTCCCCCTCTGTTCCCAGACTCCTGTTTCTGCCCCTCTATTTCCAGACTCCTGTTTCTGCCCCTCTGTTTCCAGACTCCTGTTTCTCACCCTCTGTTTCCAGACTCCTGTTTCTCCCCCTCTGTTTCCAGACTCCTGTTTCTGCCCCTCTGTTTCCAGACTCCTGTTTCTGCCTCTCTGTTTCCAGACTCATGTTTCTGCCCCTCTGTTTCCAGCCTCCTGATACTGCCCCTCTGTTTCCAGCCTCCTCTTTCTCACCCTCTGTTTCCTGACTCCAGTTTCTCCCCCTCTGATTCCAGACACCTGTTTCTGGCCCTCTGTTTCCAGACTCCTGTTTCCCCACCTCTGTTTCCAGACTCCTGTTTCTCCCCCTCTGTTTCCAGACTCCTGTTTCTCCCCCTCTGTTTCCAGACTCCTGTTTCTCCCACTCTGTTTCCAGACTCCTGTTTCTGCCTCTCTGTTTCCAGACTCCTGTTTCTCACCCTCTGTTTTCAGCCTCCTGTTTCCGCCCCTCTGTTTCCAGCCTCCTGTTTCTCGCCCTGTGTTTCCAGACTCCTGTTTCTCACCCTCTGTTTCCAGACTCCTGTTTCTCCCGCTCTGTTTCCAGACTCCTGTTTCGCCCCTCTGTTTCCAGACTCCTGTTTCTGCCCCTCAGTTTCCAGACTACTGTTTCTCACCCTCTGTTTCCAGCCTCCTGTTTCTCCCCCTCTATTTCCAGCCTCCTGTTTCTCGCCCTCTGTTTCCAGCCTCCTGTTTCTGCCCCTCTGTTTCCAGACTCCTGTTTCTCCTCCTCTGTTTCCAGACTCCTGTTTCTGCCCCTCTGTTTCCAGACTCCTGTTTCTCACCCTCTGTTGCCAGCCTCCTGTTTCTCGCCCTCTGTTTCCAGCCTCCTGTTTCTCCTCCTCTGTTTCCAGACTCCTGTTTCTGCGCCTCTGTTTCCAGACTCCTGTTTCTCACCCTCTGTTGCCAGCCTCCTGTTTCTGCCCCTCTGTTTCCAGCCTCCTGTTTCTCGCCCTCTGTTTCCAGACTCCTGTTTCTTCCCCTCTGTTTCCAGACTCCTGTTTCTCACCCTCTGTTTCCAGACTCCGGTTTCTGCCAGTCTATTTCAAGACTCCTGTTTCTCCCCCTCTGTTTCCAGACTCCTGTTTCTCACCCTCTGTTTCCAGCCTCCAGTTTCTCCCCCTCTGTTTCCAGCCTCCTGTTTCTCGCCCTCTGTTTCCAGCCTCCTGTTTCTGCCCCTCTGTTTCCAGACTCCTGTTTCTCCTCCTCTGTTTCCAGATTCCTGTTTCTGCGCCTCTGTTTCCAGACTCCTGTTTCTCACCCTCTGTTGCCAGCCTCCTGTTTCTGCCCCTCTGTTTCCAGCCTCCTGTTTCTCGCCCTCTGTTTCCAGACTCCTTTTTCTGCCCCTCTGTTTCCAGACTCCTGTTTCTCATCCTCTGTTTCCAGACTCCGGTTTCTGCCAGTCTATTTCCAGACTCCTGTTTCTCCCCCTCTGTTTCCAGACTCCTGTTTCTCCCCCTCTGTTTCCAGCCTCCTGTTTCTGCCCCTCTGTTTCCAGCCTCCTGGTTCTCGCCCTCTGTTTCCAGACTCCTGTTTCTGCCCCTCTGTTTCCAGACTCCTGTTTCTGCCCCTCTGATTCCAGCCTCCTGTTTCTGCCCCTCTGTTTCCAGCCTCCTGTTTCTCCCCATCTGTTTCCAGACTCCTGTTTCTCCCCCTTTGTTTTCAGACTCCTGTTTCTGCCCCTCTGTTTCCAGACTCCTGTTCCTGCCCCTCTGTTTCCAGACTCCTGTTTCTCACCCTCTGTTTCCAGACTCCTGTTTCTCCCCCTCTGTTTCCAGACTCCTGTTTCTCCCCCTCTGTTTCCAGACTCCTGATTCTGCCCCTTTGTTTCCAGACTCCTGTTTCTCACCCTCTGTTTCCAGTCTCCTGTTTCTGCCCCTCTATTTCCAGCCTCCTGTTTCTGCCCCTCTGTTTCCAGCCTCCTGTTTCTCACCCTCTGTTTCCAGCCTCCAGTTTCTCGCCCTCTGTTTCCGGACTCCTGTTTCTGCCCCTCTGTTTCCACACTCCTGTTTCTGCCCCTCTGTTTCCAGACTCCTGTTTCCCCCCCTCTGTTTACAGACTCCTGTTTCTCCCCCTCTGTTTTCAGACTCCTGTTTCTGCCCCTCTGTTTCCGGACTCCTGTTTCTCCCCCTCTGTTTCCAGACTCCTGTTTCTCCCCCTCGGTTTCCAGACTCCTGTTTCTCCCCCTCTGTTTCCAGACTCCTGTTTCTCCCCCTCTATTTCCAGTCTCCTGTTTCTCCCCCTCTGTTTCCAGACTCCTGTTTCTCACCCTCTGTTTCCAGGCTCCTGTTCCTGCCCCACTGTTTCCAGACTCCTCTGTCTGCCCCTCTGATTCCAGCCTCCTGTTTCTCCCCCTCTGTTTCCAGACTCCTGTTTCTCCCCCTCTGTTTCCAGAATCCTGATTCTGCCCCTCTGTTTCCAGACTCCTGTTTCTGCCCCTCTGTTTCCAGCCTCCTGTTTCTGCCCCTTTGTTTCCAGCCTCCTGTTTCTCCCCCTCTGTTTCCAGACTCCTGTTTCTCCTCCTCTGTTTACAGACTGCTGTTTCTCCCCCTCTGTTTTCAGACTCCTGTTTCTTCCCCTCTGTTTCCAGACTACTGTTTCTCCCCCTCTGTTTCCGGACTCCTGTTTCTCCCACTCTGTTTCCAGACTCCTGTTTCTCCCCCTCTGTTTCCAGACTCCTGTTTCTCCCCCTCTGTTTCCAGTCTCCTGTTTCTCCACCTCTGTTTCCAGACTCCTGTTTCTCACCCTATGTTTCCAGGCTCCTGTTTCTGCCCCTCTGTTTCCAGCCTCCTCTTTCTGCCCCTCTGTTTCCAGCCTCCTGTTTCTCCCCCTCTGTTTCCAGACTCCTGTTTCTCCCCCTCTGTTTCCAGACTCCTGTTTCTGCCCGTCTGTTTCCAGACTCCTGTTTCTGCCCCTCTGTTTCCAGCCTCCTGTTTCTTCCCCTCTGTTTCCCGACTCCTGTTTCTTCCCCTCTGTTTCCAGACTCCTGTTTCTCCCCCTCTGTTTCCAGACTCCGGTTTCTGCCAGTCTATTTCCAGACTCCTGTTTCTCCCCCTCTGTTTCCAGACTCCTGTTTCTCCCCCTCTGTTTCCAGCCTCCTGTTTCTGCCACTCTGTTTCCAGCCTCCTGTTTCTCGCCCTCTGTTTCCGGAGTCCTGTTTCTGCCCCTCTGTTTCCAGACTCCTGTTTCTGCCCCTCTGATTCCAGCCTCCTGTTTCTGCCCCTCTGTTTCCAGCCTCCTGTTTCTCCCCCTCTGTTTCCAGACTCCTGTTTCTCCCCCTCTGTTTTCAGACTCCTGTTTCTGCCCCTTTGTTTCCAGACTCCTGTTTCTCCCCCTCTGTTTCCAGACTCCTGTTTCTCACCCTCTGTTTCCAGACTCCTGTTTCTCCCCCTCTGTTTCCGGACTCCTGTTTCTCCCCCTCTGTTTCCAGACTCCTGATTCTGCCCCTTTGTTTCCAGACTCCTGTTTCTCACCCTCTCTTTCCCGTCTCCTGTTTCTGCCCCTCTATTTCCAGCCTCCTGTTTCTGCCCCTCTGTTTCCAGCCTCCTGTTTCTCACCCTCTGTTTCCAGCCTCCAGTTTCTCGCCCTCGGTTTCCAGACTTCTGTTTCTGCCCCTCTGTTTCCAGACTCCTGTTTCTGCCCCTCTGTTTCCAGACTCCAGTTTCTCCCCCTCTGTTTACAGACTCCTGTTTCTCCCCCTCTGTTTTCAGACTCCTGTTTCTGCCCCTCTGTTTCCAGACTCCTGTTTCTCCCCCTCTGTTTCCAGACTCCTGTTTCTCCCCCTCTGTTTCCAGACTCCTGTTTCTCCCCCTCTGTTTCCAGCCTCCTGTTTCTCCCCCTCTGTTTCCAGACTCCTGTTTCTCACCCTTTGTTTCCAGGCTCCTGTGTCTGCCCCACTGTTTCCAGACTCCTCCTTCTGCCCCTCTGTTTCCAGCCTCCTGTTTCTCCCCCTCTGTTTCCAGACTCCTGTTTCTCCCCCTCTGTTTCCAGACTCCTGATTCTGCCCCTCTCTTTCCAGACTCCGATTTCTGCCCCTCTGTTTCCAGCCTCCTGTTTCTGCCCCTCTGTTTCCAGCCTCCTGTTTCTCCCCCTCTGTTTCCAGACTCCTGTATCTCCTCCTCTGTTTACAGACTGCTGTTTCTCCCCCTCTGTTTTCAGACTCCTGTTTCTTCCCCTCTGTTTCCTGACTCCTGTTTCTCCCCCTCTGTTTCCGGACTCCTGTTTCTCCCGCTCTGTTTCCAGACTCCTGTTTCTCCCCCTCTGTTTCCAGACTCCTGTTTCTCCCCCTCTGTTTCCAGTATCCTGTTTCTCCACCTCTGATTCCAGACTCCTGTTTCTCCCCCTCTGTTTCCAGACTCCTGATTCTGCCCCTCTGTTTCCAGACTCCTGTTTCTGCCCCTCTGTTTACAGACTGCTGTTTCTCCCCCTCTGTTAGCAGACTCCTGTTACTTCCCCTCTGTTTCCAGACTCCTGTTTCTCCCCCTCTGTTTCCGGACTCCTGTTTCTCCCGCTCTGTTTCCAGACTCCTGTTTCTCCCCCTCTGTTTCCAGACCCCTGTTTCTCCCCCTCTGTTTCCAGTCTCCTGTTTATCCACCTCTGTTTCCAGCCTCCTGTTTCTCCCGCTCTATTTCCAGCCTCCTGTTTCTCGCCCTCTGTTTCCAGCCTCCTGTTTCTGCCCCTCTGTTTCCAGACTCCTGTTTCTCCTCCTCTGTTTCCAGACTCCTGTTTCTGCCCCTCTGTTTCCAGACTCCTGTTTCTCACCCTCTGTTGCCAGCCTCCTGTTTCTCGCCCTCTGTTTCCAGCCTCCTGTTCCTCCTCCTCTGTATCCAGACTCCTGTTTCTGCGCCTCTGTTTCCAGACTCCTGTTTCTCACCCTCTGTTGCCAGCCTCCTGTTTCTGCCCCTCTGTTTCCAGCCTCCTGTTTCTCGCCCTCTGTTTCCAGACTCCTGTTTCTGCCCCTCTGTTTCCAGACTCCTGTTTCTCACCCTCTGTTTCCAGACTCCGGTTTCTGCCAGTCTATTTCAAGACTCCTGTTTCTCCCCCTCTGTTTCCAGACTCCTGTTTCTCACCCTCTGTTTCCAGCCTCCAGTTTCTCCCCCTCTGTTTCCAGCCTCCTGTTTCTCGCCCTCTGTTTCCAGCCTCCTGTTTCTGCCCCTCTGATTCCAGACTCCTGTTTCTCCTCCTCTGTTTCCAGATTCCTGTTTCTGCGCCTCTGTTTCCAGACTCCTGTTTCTCACCCTCTGTTGCCAGCCTCCTGTTTCTGCCCCTCTGTTTCCAGCCTCCTGTTTCTCGCCCTCTGTTTCCAGACTCCTTTTTCTGCCCCTCTGTTTCCAGACTCCTGTTTCTCACCCTCTGTATCCAGACTCCGGTTTCTGCCAGTCTATTTCCAGACTCCTGTTTCTCCCCTTCTGTTTCCAGACTCCTGTTTCTCCCCCTCTGTTTCCAGCCTCCTGTATCTGCCCCACTGTTTCCAGCCTCCTGGTTCTCGCCCTCTGTTTCCAGACTCCTGTTTCTGCCCCTCTGTTTCCAGACTCCTGTTTCTGCCCCTCTGATTCCAGCCTCCTGTTTCTGCCCCTCTGTTTCCAGCCTCCTGTTTCTCCCCCTCTGTTTCCAGACTCCTGTTTCTCCCCCTTTGTTTTCAGACTCCTGTTTCTGCCCCTCTGTTTCCAGACTCCTGTTTCTGCCCCTCTGTTTCCAGACTCCTGTTTCTCACCCTCTGTTTCCAGACTCCTGTTTCTCCCCCTCTGTTTCCAGACTCCTGTTTCTCCCCCTCTGTTTCCAGACTCCTGATTCTGCCCCTTTGTTTCCAGACTCCTGTTTCTCACCCTCTGTTTCCAGTCTCCTGTTTCTGCCCCTCTATTTCCAGCCTCCAGTTTCTGCCCCTCTGTTTCCAGCCTCCTGTTTCTCACCCTCTGTTTCCAGCCTCCAGTTTCTCGCCCTCTGTTTCCAGACTCCTGTTTCTGCCCCTCTGTTTCCACACTCCTGTTTCTGCCCCTCTGTTTCCAGACTCCTGTTTCCCCCCCTCTGTTTACAGACTCCTGTTTCTCCCCCTCTGTTTTCAGGCTCCTGTTTCTGCCCCTCTGTTTCCGGACTCCTGTTTCTCCCCCTCGGTTTCCAGACTCCTGTTTCTCCCCCTCTGTTTCCAGACTCCTGTTTCTCCCCCTCTATTTCCAGTCTCCTGTTTCTCCCCCTCTGTTTCCAGACTCCTGTTTCTCACCCTCTGTTTCCAGGCTCCTGTTCCTGCCCCACTGTTTCCAGACTCCTCTGTCTGCACCTCTGTTTCCAGCCTCCTGTTTCTCCCCCTCTGTTTCCAGACTCCTGTTTCTCCCCCTCTGTTTCCAGAATCCTGATTCTGCCCCTCTGTTTCCAGACTCCTGTTTCTGCCCCTCTGTTTCCAGCCTCCTGTTTCTGCCCCTCTGTTTCCAGCCTCCTGTTTCTCCCCCTCTGTTTCCAGACTCCTGTTTCTCCTCCTCTGTTTACAGACTGCTGTTTCTCCCCCTCTGTTTTCAGACTCCTGTTTCTTCCCCTCTGTTTCCAGACTACTGTTTCTCCCCCTCTGTTTCCGGACTCCTGTTTCTCCCACTCTGTTTCCAGACTCCTGTTTCTCCCCCTCTGTTTCCAGACTCCTGTTTCTCCCCCTCTGTTTCCAGTCTCCTGTTTCTCCACCTCTGTTTCCAGACTCCTGTTTCTCACCCTATGTTTCCAGGCTCCTGTTTCTGCCCCTCTGTTTCCAGCCTCCTCTTTCTGCCCCTCTGTTTCCAGCCTCCTGTTTCTCCCCCTCTGTTTCCAGACTCCTGTTTCTCCCCCTCTGTTTCCAGACTCCTGTTTCTGCCCGTCTGTTTCCAGACTCCTGTTTCTGCCCCTCTGTTTCCAGCCTCCTGTTTCTTCCCCTCTGTTTCCCGACTCCTGTTTCTTCCCCTCTGTTTCCAGACTCCTGTTTCTCCCCCTCTGTTTCCAGACTCCGGTTTCTGCCAGTCTATTTCCAGACTCCTGTTTCTCCCCCTCTGTTTCCAGACTCCTGTTTCTCCCCCTCTGTTTCCAGACTCCTGTTTCTCCCCCTCTGTTTTCAGACTCCTGTTTCTGCCCCTCTGTTTCCAGACTCCTGTTTCTCCCCCTCTGTTTCCAGACTCCTGTTTCTCACCCTCTGTTTCCAGACTCCTGTTTCTCCCCCTCTGTTTCCGGACTCCTGTTTCTCCCCCTCTGTTTCCAGACTCCTGATTCTGCCCCTTTGTTTCCAGACTCCTGTTTCTCACCCTCTCTTTCCAGTCACCTGTTTCTGCCTCTCTATTTCCAGCCTCCTGTTTCTGCCCCTCTGTTTCCAGCCTCCTGTTTCTCACCCTCTGTTTCCAGCCTCCAGTTTCTCGCCCTCTGTTTCCAGACTTCTGTTTCTGCCCCTCTGTTTCCAGACTCCTGTTTCTGCCCCTCTGTTTCCAGACTCCTGTTTCTCCCCCTCTGTTTACAGACTCCTGTTTCTCCCCCTCTGTTTTCAGACTCCTGTTTCTGCCCCTCTGTTTCCAGACTCCTGTTTCTCCCCCTCTGTTTCCAGACTCCTGTTTCTCCCCCTCTGTTTCCAGACTCCTGTTTCTCACCCTCTGTTTCCAGCCTCCTGTTTCTCCCCCTCTGTTTCCAGACTCCTGTTTCTCACCCTTTGTTTCCAGGCTCCTGTGTCTGCCCCACTGTTTCCAGACTCCTCCTTCTGCCCCTCTGTTTCCAGCCTCCTGTTTCTCCCCCTCTGTTTCCAGACTCCTGTATCTCCCCCTCTGTTTCCAGACTCCTGATTCTGCCCCTCTGTTTCCAGACTCCGGTTTCTGCCCCTCTGTTTCCAGCCTCCTGTTTCTGCCCCTCTGTTTCCAGCCTCCTGTTTCTCCCCCTCTGTTTCCAGACTCCTGTATCTCCTCCTCTGTTTACAGACTGCTGTTTCTCCCCCTCTGTTTTCAGACTCCTGTTTCTTCCCCTCTGTTTCCTGACTCCTGTTTCTCCCCCTCTGTTTCCGGACTCCTGTTTCTCCCGCTCTGTTTCCAGACTCCTGTTTCTCCCCCTCTGTTTCCAGACTCCTGTTTCTCCCCCTCTGTTTCCAGTATCCTGTTTCTCCACCTCTGTTTCCAGACTCCTGTTTCTCACCCTATGTTTCCAGGCTCCTGTTTCTGCCCCTCTGTTTCCAGCCTCCTCTTTCTGCCCCTCTGTTTCCAGCCTCCTGTTTCTCCCCCTCTGTTTCCAGACTCCGGTTTCTCCCGCTCTGTTTCCAGACTCCTGTTTCTGCCCCTCTGTTTCCAGACTCCTGTTTCTGCCCCTCTGTTTACAGACTCCTGTTTCTGCCCCTCTGTTTCCAGCCTCCTGTTTCTCCCCTCTGTTTCCAGCCTCCTGTTTCTCCCCCTCTGTTTCCAGACTCCTGTTTCTCACCCTCTGTTTCCAGGCTCCTGTTTCTGCCCCACTGTTTCCAGATTCCTCTTTCTGCCCCTCTGTTTCCAGCCTCCTGTTTCTCCCCCTCTGTTTCCAGACTCCTGTTTCTCCCCCTCTGTTTCCAGACTCCTGATTCTGCCCCTCTGTTTCCAGACTCCTGTTTCTGCCCCTCTGTTTACAGACTGCTGTTTCTCCCCCTCTGTTAGCAGACTCCTGTTACTTCCCCTCTGTTTCCAGACTCCTGTTTCTCCCCCTCTGTTTCCGGACTCCTGTTTCTCCCGCTCTGTTTCCAGACTCCTGTTTCTCCCCCTCTGTTTCCAGACTCCTGTTTCTCCCCCTCTGTTTCCAGTCTCCTGTTTATCCACCTCTGTTTCCAGACTCCTGTTTCTCACCCTATGTTTCCAGGCTCCTGTTTCTGCTCCTCTGTTTCCAGCCTCCTCTTTCTGCCCATCTGTTTCCAGCCTCCTGTTTCTCCCCCTCTGTTTCCAGACTCCTGTTTCTCCCCCTCTGTTTCCAGACTCCTGTTTCTCCCCCTCTGTTTCCAGACTCCTGTTTCTGCCCCTCTGTTTCCAGCCTCCTGTTTCTTCCCCTCTGTTTCCCGACTCCTGTTTCATCCCCTCTGTTTCCAGACTCCTGTTTCTCCCCCTCTGTTTCCAGACTCCGGTTTCTGCCAGTCTATTTCCAGACTCCTGTTTCTCCCCCTCTGTTTCCAGACTCCTGTTTCTCCCCCTCTGTTTCCAGCCTCCTGTTTCTGCCCCTCTGTTTCCGGCCTCCTGTTTCTGCCCCTCTGTTTCCAGCCTCCTGTTTCTCCCCCTCTGTTTCCAGACTCCTGTTTCTCCCCGTCTGTTTTCAGACTCCTGTTTCTGCCCCTCTGTTTCCAGCCTCCTGTTTCTCCCCCTCTGTTTCCAGACTCCTGTTTCTCACCCTCTGTTTCCAGACTCCTGTTTCTCCCCCTCTGTTTCCAGACTCCTGTTTCTCCCCCTCTGTTTCCAGACTCCTGATTCTGCCCCTTTGTTTCCAGACTCCTGTTTCTCACCCTCTGTTTCCAGTCTCCTGTTTCTGCCCCTTTATTTCCAGCCTCCGGTTTCTGCCCCTCTGTTTCCAGCCTCCTGTTTCTCACCCTCTGTTTCCAGCCTCCAGTTTCTCGCCCTCTGTTTCCAGACTCCTGTTTCTGCCCCTCTGTTTCCAGACTCCTGTTTCTGCCCCTCTGTTTCCAGACTCCTGTTTCTCCCCCTCTGTTTCCAGACTCCTGTTTCTGCCCCTCTGTTTCCAGACTCCTGTTTCTCTCCCTCTGTTTCCAGACTCCTGTTTCTCCCCCTCGGTTTCCAGACTCCTGTTTCTCCCCCTCTGTTTCCAGTCTCCTGTTTCTCCCCCTCTGTTTCCAGACTCCTGTTTCTCCCCCTCTGTTTCCAGACTCCTGTCTCTCCCCCTCTGTTTCCAGTCTCCTTTTTCTCCACCTCTGTTTCCAGACTCCTGTTTCTCTTCCTCTGTTTACAGACTCCTGTTTCCCCCCCTCTGTTTTCAGACTCCTGTTTCTGCCCCTCTGTTTCCAGACGCCTGTTTCTCCCTCTCTGTTTCCAGACTCCTGTTTCTCACCCTCTGTTTCCAGACTCCTGTTTCTCCCCCACTGTTTCCAGACTGCTGTTTCTCCCCCCTTGTATCCAGACTCCTGTTTCTCCGCCTGTGTTTCCAGAATCCTGTTTCTGCCCCTCTGTTTCCAGACTCCGGTTTCTTCCCCTCTGTTTCCAGCCTCCTGTTTCTCCCCATCTATTTCCAGACTCCTGTTTCTTGCCCTCTATTTCCAGACTCCTGTTTCTGCCCCTCTGATTCCAGACTCCTGTTTCTGCCCCTCTGTTTCCAGACTCCTGTTTCTGACCCTCTGTTTCCAGCCTCCTGTTTCTGCCCCACTGTTTCCAGCCTCCTGTTTCTCCCCCTCTGTTTACAGACTCCTGTTTCTCCCCCTCTGTTTTCAGACTCCTGTTTCTGCCCCTCTGTTTCCAGACTCCTGCTTCTCCCCCTTTGTTTCCAGACTCTGTTTCTACCCCTCTGTTTCCAGACTCCTGTTTCTCCCCCTCTGTTTCCAGACTCCTGTTTCTCCCCCTCTGTTTCCAGTCTCCTGTTTCTCCACCTCTGTTTCCAGACTCCTGTTTCTCATCCTCTGTTTCCAGGCTCATGTTTCTGCCCCTTTGTTTCCAGCCTCCTCTTTCTGCCCCTCTGTTTCCAGCCTCCTGTTTCTCCCCCTCTGTTTCCAGACTCCTGTTTCGCCCCCTCTGTTTCCAGACTCCTGTTTCTGCCCCTCTGTATCCAGACTCCTGTTTCTGCCCCTCTATTTCAAGCCTCCTGTTTCTGCCCCTCTGTTTCCAGCCTCCTGTTTCTCCCCCTCTGTTTCCAGACTCCTGTTTCTCCTCCTCTGTTTTCAGTCTCCTGTTTCTGCCCCTCTGTTTCCAGACTCCTGTTTCCCCCCCTCTGTTTCCAGACTCCTGTTTCTCCCCGTCTGTTTCCAGTCTCCTGTTTCTCCCTCTCCGTTTCCAGTCTCCTGTTTCTGCCCCTATGTTTCCAGACGCCTGTTTCTCACCCTCTGTTTCCAGACTCCTGTTACTCACCCTCTGTTTCCAGCCTCCTGTTTCTCACCCTGTGTTTCCAGCCTCCTGTTTCTCCCCCTCTGTTTCCACACTCCTGTTTCTGCCCCACTATTTCCAGACTCCTGTTTATCACCCTCTGCTTCCAGACTCCTGTTTCTGCCCCTCTGTTTCCAGACTCCTGTTTCTTCCCCTCTGTTAACAGACTCCTGTTTCTCTCCCTCTGTTTCCATGCTCCTGTTTCTGCCCCTGTGTTTCCAGCCTCCTCTTTCTGCCCCACTGTTTCCAGCCTCCTGTTTCTCCCCCTCTGTTTCCAGACTCCTGTTTTTCCTCCTCTGTTTTAAGACTCCTGTTTCTGCCCCACTGTTTCCAGACTCCTGTTTCCCCCCCTCTGTTTCCAGACTCCTGTTTCTCCCCCTCTGTTTCCCGACTCCTGTTTCTCCCCCTCTGTTTCCAGATTCCTGTTTCTCCCCCTCTGTTTCCAGACTCCTGTTTCTGCCCCTCTGTTTCCAGACTCCTGTTTCTCACCCTCTGTTTCCAGTCTCCTGTTTCTGCGCCTCTGTTTCCAGACTCCTGTTTCTCACCCTCTGTTTCCAGACTCCTGTTTCTGCCCCTCTGTTTCCAGACTCCTGTTTCTCCCCCTCTGTTTCCAGACTCCTGTTTCTCACCCTCTGTTTCCAGCCTCCTATTTCTCACCCTCACTTTCCAGACTCCTGTTTCTCCCTCTCCGTTTCCAGTCTCCTGTTTCTGCCCCTCTGTTTCCAGACTCCTGTTTCTCACCCTCTGTTTCCACACTCCTGTTTCTGCCCCACTATTTCCAGACTCCTGTTTATCACCCTCTGCTTCCAGACTCCTGTTTCTGCCCCTCTGTTTCCAGACTCCTGTTTCTTCCCCTCTGTTAACAGACTCCTGTTTTCCCCCTCTGTAACCAGACGCCTGTTTCTCCCCCTCTGTTTCCAGTCTCCTGTTTCTCCCCCTCTGTTTCCAGACTCCTGTTTCTCCCCCTCTGTTTCCATGCTCCTGTTTCTGCCCCTGTGTTTGCAGCCTCCTCTTTCTGCCCCACTGTTTCCAGCCTCCTGTTTCTGCCCCTCTGTTTCCAGACCCCTGTTTCTGCCCCTCTGTTTCCAGCCTCCTGTTTCTGCCCCTCTGTTTCCAGCCTCCTGTTTCTCCCCCTCTGTTTCCAGACTCCTGTTTTTCCTCCTCTGTTTTAAGACTCCTGTTTCTGCCCCACTGTTTCCAGACTCCTGTTTCCCCCCCTCTGTTTCCAGACTCCTGTTTCTCCCCCTCTGTTTCCCGACTCCTGTTTCTCCCCCTCTGTTTCCAGATACCTGTTTCTCCCCCTCTGTTTCCAGACTCCTGTTTCTGCCCCTCTGTTTCCAGACTCCTGTTTCTCACCTTCTGTTTCCAGTCTCCTGTTTCTGCGCCTCTGTTTCCAGACTCCTGTTTCTCACCCTCTGTTTCCAGTCTCCTGTTTCTGCCCCTGTGTTTCCAGACTCCTGTTTCTCCCCCTCTGTTTCCAGACTCCTGTTTCTCACCCTCTGTTTCCAGCCTCCTATTTCTCACCCTCAGTTTCCAGTCTCCTGTTTCTCCACCTCTGTTTCCAGACTCCTGTTTCTCATCCTCTGTTTCCAGGCTCATGTTTCTGCCCCTCTGTTTCCAGCCTCCTCTTTCTGCCCCTCTGTTTCCAGCCTCCTGTTTCTCCCCCTCTGTTTCCAGACTCCTGTTTCGCCCCCTCTGTTTCCAGACTCCTGTTTCTGCCCCTCTGTATCCAGACTCCTGTTTCTGCCCCTCTATTTCCAGCCTCCTGTTTCTGCCCCTCTGTTTCCAGCCTCCTGTTTCTCCCCCTCTGTTTCCAGACTCCTGTTTCTCCTCCTCTGTTTTCAGTCTCCTGTTTCTGCCCCTCTGTTTCCAGACTCCTGTTACCCCCCCTCTGTTTCCAGACTCCTGTTTCTCCCCATCTGTTTCCAGTCTCCTGTTTCTCCCTCTCCGTTTCCAGTCTCCTGTTTCTGCCCCTCTGTTTCCAGACGCCTGTTTCTGACCCTCTGTTTCCAGACTCCTGTTTCTCACCCTCTGTTTCCAGCCTCCTGTTTCTCACCCTCTGTTTCCAGCCTCCTGTTTCTCCACCTCTGTTTCCACACTCCTGTTTCTGCCCCACTATTTCCAGACTCCTGTTTATCACCCTCTGTTTCCAGACTCCTGTTTCTGCCCCTCTGTTTCCAGACTCCTGTTTCTTCCCCTCTGTTAACAGACTCCTGTTTTCCCCCTCTGTTACCAGACTCCTGTTTCTCCCCCTCTGTTTCCAGTCTCCTGTTTCTCCCCCTCTGTTTCCAGACTCCTGTTTCTCTCCCTCTGTTTCCATGCTCCTGTTTCTGCCCCTGTGTTTCCAGCCTCCTCTTTCTGCCCCACTGTTTCCAGCCTCCTGTTTCTGCCCCTCTGTTTCCAGCCTCCTGTTTCTCCCCCTCTGTTTCCAGACTCCTGTTTTTCCTCCTCTGTTTTAAGACTCCTGTTTCTGCCCCACTGTTTCCAGACTCCTGTTTCCCCCCCTCTGTTTCCAGACTCCTGTTTCTCCCCCTCTGTTTCCCGACTCCTGTTTCTCCCCCTCTGTTTCCAGATTCCTGTTTCTCCCCCTCTGTTTCCAGACTCCTGTTTCTGCCCCTCTGTTTCCAGCCCCCTGTTTCTGCCCCTCTGTTTCCAGCCTCCTGTTTCTCCCCCTCTGTTTCCAGACTCCTGTTTTTCCTCCTCTGTTTTAAGACTCCTGTTTCTGCCCCACTGTTTCCAGACTCCTGTTTCTCCCCCTCTGTTTCCCGACTCCTGTTTCTCCCCCTCTTTTTCCAGATTCCTGTTTCTCCCTCTCCGTTTCCAGTCTCCAGTTTCTGCCCCTCTGTTTCCAGCCTCCTGTTTCTCCCCCTCTGTTTCCAGACTCCTGATTCTCCCCCTCTGTTTCCAGACTCCTGTTTCTCCCCCTCTGTTTCCAGTCTCCTGTTTCTCCCCCACTGTTTCCAGACTCCTGTTTCTGCCCCTCTGTTTCCAGACTCCTGTTTCTCACCCTCTGTTTCCAGTCTCCTGTTTCTGCCCCTCTGTTTCCAGCCTCCGGCTTCTCGCCCTCTGTTTCCAGACTCCTGTTTCTCCCCCTCTGTTTCCAGACTGCTGTTTCTGCCCCTCTGTTTCCAGACGCCTGTTTCTCACCCTCTGTTTCCAGTCTCCTGTTTCTCCCCCTCTGTTTCCAGACTCCTGTTTCTGCCCCTCTGTTTCCAGACTCCTGTTTCTGCCCCTCTGTATCCAGACTCCTGTTTCTGCCCATCTGTTTCCAGACTCCTGTTTCTCCCCCTCTGTTCCAGCCTCCTGTTTCTCACCCTCTGTTTCCAGACTCCTGTTTCTCCGCCTCTGTTTCCAGACTCCTGTTTCTGCCCCTCTGTTTCCAGACTCCGGTTTATGCCCCTCTGTTTCCAGACTCCTGTTTTTCACCCTCTGTTTCCAGACTCCTGTTGCTCCCCGTCTATTTCCAGACTCCTGTTTCTGCCCCTCTGTTTCCAGCCTCCTGTTTCTGCCCCTCTGTTTCCAGCCACCTGTTTCTCCCCCTCTGTTTCCAGACTCCTGTTTCTCCCCCTCTGCTTCCAGACTCCTGTTTCTCCCCCTCTGTTTCCAGACTCCTGTTTCTCACCCTCTGTTTCCAGTCTCCTGTTTCCACCCCTCTGTTTCCAGACTCCTGTTTCTCCCCCTCTGTTTCCCTACTCCTGTTTCTCCCCCTCTGTTTCCAGACTCCTGTTTCTCCCCCTCTGTTTCCAGACTCCTGTCTCTCACCCTCTGTATCCAGTCTCCTGTTTCTGCCCCTCTGTTTCTAGCCTCCTGTTTCTGCCCCTCTGTTTCCAGCCTCCTGTTTCTCGCCCTCTGTTTCCAGACTCCTGTTTCTCCCCCTCTGTTTACAGACTCCTGTTTCTGCCCCTCTGTTTCCAGACTCCTGTTTCTCCCCGTCTGTTTCCAGACTGCTGTTTCTGCCTCTCTGTTTCCAGTCTCCTGTTTCTGCCCCTCTGTTCCAGCCTCCTGTTTCACACCCTCTGTTTCCAGCCTCCTGTTTCTGCCCCTCTGTTTCCAGACTCCTGTTTCTCCCCCTCTGTTTCCAGACTCCTGTTTCTCCCCCTCTGTTTCCAGTCTCCTGTCTATCCCCCTCTGTTTCCAGACTCCTGTTTCTGCCCCTCTGTTTCCAGCCTCCTCTTTCTGCCCCTCTGTTTCCAGCCTCCTGTTTCTCCCCATCTGTTTCCAGACTCTTGTTTCTCCCCATCTGTTTCCAGACTCCTGTTTCTGCCCCTCTGTTTCCAGACTCCTGTTTCCCCCCCCCTCTGTTTCCAGACTCCTTTTTCTCCCCCTCTGTTTCCAGACTCCTGTTTCTCCCCCTCTGTTTCCAGACTCCTGTTTCTCCCCCTCTGTTTCCAGACTCCTGTTTCTGCCCCTATGTTTCCACACTCCTGTTTCTCACCCTCTGTTTCCAGTCTCCTGTTTCAGCCCCTCTTTTTCCAGCCTCCTGATTCTGCCCCTCTGTTTCCAGCCTCCTGTATCTCGCCCTCTGTTTCCAGACTCCTGTTTCTTCCCCTCTGTTTCCAGACTCCTGTATCTCCCCCTCTGTTTCGAGTCTCCTGTTTCTCACAATCTATTTCGAGACTCCTGTTTCTCCCCGTCCGTTTCCAGACTCCTGTTTCTCCCTCTCCGTTTCCAGTTTCCTGTTTCTGCCCCTCTGTTTCCAGACTCATGTTTCTCACCCTCTGTTTCCAGACTCCTGTTTCTGCCCCTCTGTTTCCAGGCTCATGTTTCAGCCCCTCTGTTTCCAGACGCCTGTTTCTCACCCTCTGTTTCCAGACTCCTGTTTCTGCCCCTCTGATTCCAGACACCTGTTTCTGCCCCTCTGATTCCAGACTCCTGTTTCTGCCCCTCTGTATCCAGACTCCTGTTTCTGCCTCTCTGTTTCCAGACTCCTGTTTCTCCCCCTCTATTCCAGCCTCCTCTTTCTCACCCTCTGTTTCCAGACTCCTGTTTCTCCGCCTCTGTTTCCAGACTCCTGTTTCTGCCCCTCTGTTTCCAGACTCCGGTTTATGCCCCTCTGTTTCCAGACTCCTGTTTTTCACCCTCTGTTTCCAGACTCCTGTTTCTCCCCCTCTGTTTCCAGACTCCTGTCTCTCACCCTCTGTATCCAGTCTCCTGTTTCTGCCCCGCTGTTTCTAGCCTCCTGTTTCTGCCCCTCTGTTTCCAGCCTCCTGTTTCTCGCCCTCTGTTTCCAGACTCCTGTTTCACCCCCTCTGTTTACAGACTCCTGTTTCTGCCCCTCTGTTTCCAGACTCCTGTTTCTCCCACTCTGTTTCCAGACTCCTGTTTCTCACCCTGTATTTCGAGACTCCTGTTTCTCCCCGTCTGTTTCCAGACTGCTGTTTCTCCCTCTCCGTTTCCAGTTTCCTGATTCTGCCCCTCTGTTCCAGCCTCCTGTTTCACACCCTCTGTTTCCAGCCTCCTGTTTCTGCCCCTCTGTTTCCAGACTCCTGTTTCTGCCCCTCTGTTTCCAGACTCCTGTTTTTGCCCCTCTGTTTCCAGACTCCTGTTTCTGCCCCTCTGTTTCCAGACTCCTGTTTCTGCCCCTCTGTTTCCAGACTCCTGTTTCTCCCCCTCTGTTTCCAGACTCCTGTTTCTGCCCCTCTGTTTCCAGACTCCTGTTTCTCCCCCTCTGTTTCCAGACTCCTGTTTCTGCCTCTCTGTTTCCAGTCTCCTGTTTCTGCCCCTCTGTTCCAGCCTCCTGTTTCACACCCTCTGTTTCCAGCCTCCTGTTTCTGCCCCTCTGTTTCCAGACTCCTGTTTCTCCCCCTCTGTTTCCAGCCTCCTGTTTCTCCCCCTCTGTTTCCAGACTCCTGTTTCTCCCCCTCTGTTTCCAGTCTCCTGTCTCTCCCCCTCTGTTTCCAGACTCCTGTTTATGCCCCTCTGTTTCCAGCCTCCTGTTTCTCCCCCTCTGTGTCCAGACTCCTGTTTCTCCCCCTCTGTTTCCAGACTCCTGTTTCTCCCCCTCTGTTTCCAGTCTCCTGTCTCTCCCCCTCTGTTTCCAGGCTCCTGTTTCTGCCCCTCTGTTTCCAGCCTCCTCTTTCTGCCCCTCTGTTTCCAGCCTCCTGTTTCTCCCCATCTGTTTCCAGACTCTTGTTTCTCCCCATCTGTTTCCAGACTCCTGTTTCTGCCCCTCTGTTTCCAGACTCCTGTTTCCCCCCCCCTCTGTTTCCAGACTCCTTTTTCTCCCCCTCTGTTTCCAGACTCCTGTTTCTCCCCCTCTGTTTCCAGACTCCTGTTTCTCGCCCTCTGTTTCCAGACTCCTGTTTCTCCCTCTCTGTTTCCAGACTCCTGTTTCTCCCCCTCTGTTTCCAGACTCCTGTTTCTGCCCCTCTGTTTCCAGACTCCTGTATCTCCCCCTCTGTTTCCAGTCTCCTGTTTCTCACACTCTATTTCAAGACTCCTGTTTCTCCCCGTCCGTTTCCAGACTCCTGTTTCTCCCTCTCCGTTTCCAGTTTCCTGATTCTGCCCCACTGTTTCCAGCCTCCTGTTTCTCCCCCTCTGTTTCCAGACTCCTGTTTCTCCCCCTCTGTTTCCAGACTCCTGTTTCTCCCCCTCTGTTTCCAGTCTCCTGTTTCTCCCCCACTGTTTCCAGACTCCTGTTTCTGCCCCTCTGTTTCCAGACTCCTGTTTCTCACCCTCTGTTTCCAGTCTCCTGTTTCTGCCCCTCTGTTTCCAGCCTCCTGCTTCTCGCCCTCTGTTTCCAGACTCCTGTTTCTCCCCCTCTGTTTCCAGACTGCTGTTTCTGCCCCTCTGTTTCCAGACGCCTGTTTCTCACCCTCTGTTTCCAGTCTCCTGTTTCTCCCCCTCTGTTTCCAGACTCCTGTTTCTGCCCCTCTGTTTCCAGACTCCTGTTTCTGCCCCTCTGTATCCAGACTCCTGTTTCTGCCTCTCTGTTTCCAGACTCCTGTTTCTCCCCCTCTGTTCCAGCCTCCTGTTTCTCACCCTCTGTTTCCAGACTCCTGTTTCTCCGCCTCTGTTTCCTGACTCCTGTTTCTGCCCCTCTGTTTCCAGACTCCGGTTTATGCCCCTCTGTTTCCAGACTCCTGTTTTTCACCCTCTGTTTCCAGACTCCTGTTGCTCCCCGTCTATTTCCAGACTCCTGTTTCTGCCCCTCTGTTTCCAGCCTCCTGTTTCTGCCCCTCTGTTTCCAGCCTCCTGTTTCTCCCCCTCTGTTTCCAGACTCCTGTTTCTCCCCCTCTGCTTCCAGACTCCTGTTTCTCCCCCTCTGTTTCCAGACTCCTGTTTCTCACCCTCTGTTTCCAGTCTCCTGTTTCCACCCCTCTGTTTCCAGACTCCTGTTTCTCCCCCTCTGTTTCCCTACTCCTGTTTCTCCCCCTCTGTTTCCAGACTCCTGTTTCTCCCCCTCTGTTTCCAGACTCCTGTCTCTCACCCTCTGTATCCAGTCTCCTGTTTCTGCCCCGCTGTTTCTAGCCTCCTGTTTCTGCCCCTCTGTTTCCAGCCTCCTGTTTCTCGCCCTCTGTTTCCAGACTCCTGTTTCTCCCCCTCTGTTTACAGACTCCTGTTTCTGCCCCTCTGTTTCCAGACTCCTGTTTCTCCCCGTCTGTTTCCAGACTGCTGTTTCTGCCTCTCTGTTTCCAGTCTCCTGTTTCTGCCCCTCTGTTCCAGCCTCCTGTTTCACACCCTCTGTTTCCAGCCTCCTGTTTCTGCCCCTCTGTTTCCAGTCTCCTGTTTCTCCCCCTCTGTTTCCAGACTCCTGTTTCTCCCCCTCTGTTTCCAGTCTCCTGTCTATCCCCCTCTGTTTCCAGACTCCTGTTTATGCCCCTCTGTTTCCAGCCTCCTGTTTCTCCCCCTCTGTGTCCAGACTCCTGTTTCTCCCCCTCTGTTTCCAGACTCCTGTTTCTCCCCCTCTGTTTCCAGACTCCTGTTTCTGCCCCTCTGTTTCCAGACTCCTGTTTCCCCCCCTCTGTTTCCAGACTCCTTTTTCTCCCCCTCTGTTTCCAGACTCCTGTTTCTCCCCCTCTGTTTCCAGACTCCTGTTTCTCCCCCTCTGTTTCCAGACTCCTGTTTCTGCCCCTATGTTTCCACACTCCTGTTTCTCACCCTCTGTTTCCAGTCTCCTGTTTCAGCCCCTCTTTTTCCAGCCTCCTGATTCTGCCCCTCTGTTTCCAGCCTCCTGTTTCTCGCCCTCTGTTTCCAGACTCCTGTTTCTTCCCCTCTGTTTCCAGTCTCCTGTTTCTCACAATCTATTTCGAGGCTCCTGTTTCCCCCCGTCCGTTTCCAGCCTCCTGTTTCTCCCCCTCTGTTTCCAAACTCCTGTTTCTCCCCCTCTGTTTCCAGACTCCTGTTTCTCCCCCTCTGTTTCCAGTCTCCTGTTTCTCCCCCACTGTTTCCAGACTCCTGTTTCTGCCCCTCTGTTTCCAGACTCCTGTTTCTCACCCTCTGATTCCAGTCTCCTGTTTCTGCCCCTCTGTTTCCAGCCTCCTGCTTCTCGCCCTCTGTTTCCAGACTCCTGTTTCTCCCCCTCTGTTTCCAGACTGCTGTTTCTGCCCCTCTGTTTCCAGACGCCTGTTTCTCACCCTCTGTTTCCAGTCTCCTGTTTCTCCCCCTCTGTTTCCAGACTCCTGTTTCTGCCCCTCTGTTTCCAGACTCCTGTTTCTGCCCCTCTGTATCCAGACTCCTGTTTCTGCCTCTCTGTTTCCAGACTCCTGTTTCTCCCCCTCTGTTCCAGCCTCCTGTTTCTCACCCTCTGTTTCCAGACTCCTGTTTCTCCGCCTCTGTTTCCTGACTCCTGTTTCTGCCCCTCTGTTTCCAGACTCCGGTTTATGCCCCTCTGTTTCCAGACTCCTGTTTTTCACCCTCTGTTTCTAGACTCCTGTTGCTCCCCGTCTATTTCCAGACTCCTGTTTCTGCCCCTCTGTTTCCAGCCTCCTGTTTCTGCCCCTCTGTTTCCAGCCTCCTGTTTCTCCCCCTCTGTTTCCAGACTCCTGTTTCTCCCCCTCTGCTTCCAGACTCCTGTTTCTCCCCCTCTGTTTCCAGACTCCTGTTTCTCACCCTCTGTTTCCAGTCTCCTGTTTCCACCCCTCTGTTTCCAGACTCCTGTTTCTCCCCCTCTGTTTCCCTACTCCTGTTTCTCCCCCTCTGTTTCCAGACTCCTGTTTCTCCCCCTCTGTTTCCAGACTCCTGTCTCTCACCCTCTGTATCCAGTCTCCTGTTTCTGCCCCGCTGTTTCTAGCCTCCTGTTTCTGCCCCTCTGTTTCCAGCCTCCTGTTTCTCGCCCTCTGTTTCCAGACTCCTGTTTCTCCCCCTCTGTTTACAGACTCCTGTTTCTGCCCCTCTGTTTCCAGACTCCTGTTTCTCCCCGTCTGTTTCCAGACTGCTGTTTCTGCCTCTCTGTTTCCAGTCTCCTGTTTCTGCCCCTCTGTTCCAGCCTCCTGTTTCACACCCTCTGTTTCCAGCCTCCTGTTTCTGCCCCTCTGTTTCCAGGCTCCTGTTTCTCCCCCTCTGTTTCCAGACTCCTGTTTCTCCCCCTCTGTTTCCAGTCTCCTGTCTATCCCCCTCTGTTTCCAGACTCCTGTTTATGCCCCTCTGTTTCCAGCCTCCTGTTTCTCCCCCTCTGTGTCCAGACTCCTGTTTCTCCCCCTCTGTTTCCAGACTCCTGTTTCTCCCCCTCTGTTTCCAGACTCCTGTTTCTGCCCCTCTGTTTCCAGACTCCTGTTTCCCCCCCTCTGTTTCCAGACTCCTTTTTCTCCCCCTCTGTTTCCAGACTCCTGTTTCTCCCCCTCTGTTTCCAGACTCCTGTTTCTCCCCCTCTGTTTCCAGACTCCTGTTTCTGCCCCTATGTTTCCACACTCCTGTTTCTCACCCTCTGTTTCCAGTCTCCTGTTTCAGCCCCTCTTTTTCCAGCCTCCTGATTCTGCCCCTCTGTTTCCAGCCTCCTGTTTCTCGCCCTCTGTTTCCAGACTCCTGTTTCTTCCCCTCTGTTTCCAGTCTCCTGTTTCTCACAATCTATTTCGAGACTCCTGTTTCTCCCCGTCCGTTTCCAGACTCCTGTTTCTCCCTCTCCGTTTCCAGTTTCCTGTTTCTGCCCCTCTGTTTCCAGACTCATGTTTCTCACCCTCTGTTTCCAGACTCCTGTTTCTGCCCCTCTGTTTCCAGGCTCATGTTTCTGCCCCTCTGTTTCCAGACGCCTGTTTCTCACCCTCTGTTTCCAGACTCCTGTTTCACCCCCTCTGTTTCCAGACTCCTGTTTCTGCCCCTCTGATTCCAGACACCTGTTTCTGCCCCTCTGATTCCAGACTCCTGTTTCTGCCCCTCTGTATCCAGACTCCTGTTTCTGCCTCTCTGTTTCCAGACTCCTGTTTCTCCCCCTCTATTCCAGCCTCCTCTTTCTCACCCTCTGTTTCCAGACTCCTGTTTCTCCGCCTCTGTTTCCAGACTCCTGTTTCTGCCCCTCTGTTTCCAGACTCCGGTTTATGCCCCTCTGTTTCCAGACTCCTGTTTTTCACCCTCTGTTTCCAGACTCCTGTTTCTCCCCCTCTGTTTCCAGACTCCTGTCTCGCACCCTCTGTATCCAGTCTCCTGTTTCTGCCCCGCTGTTTCTAGCCTCCTGTTTCTGCCCCTCTGTTTCCAGCCTCCTGTTTCTCCCCCTCTGTTTCCAGACTCCTGTTTCACCCCCTCTGTTTACAGACTCCTGTTTCTGCCCCTCTGTTTCCAGACTCCTGTTTCTCCCACTCTGTTTCCAGACTCCTGTTTCTCACCCTCTATTTCGAGACTCCTGTTTCTCCCCGTCTGTTTCCAGACTGCTGTTTCTCCCTCTCCGTTTCCAGTTTCCTGATTCTGCCCCTCTGTTCCAGCCTCCTGTTTCACACCCACTGTTTCCAGCCTCCTGTTTCTACCCCTCTGTTTCCAGACTCCTGTTTCTGCCCCTCTGTTTCCAGACTCCTGTTTTTGCCCCTCTGTTTCCAGACTCCTGTTTCTGCCCCTCTGTTTCCAGACTCCTGTTTCTGCCCCTCTGTTTCCAGACTCCTGTTTCTCCCCCTCTGTTTCCAGACTCCTGTTTCTGCCCCTCTGTTTCCAGACTCCTGTTTCTCCCCCTCTGTTTCCAGACTCCTGTTTCTGCCTCTCTGTTTCCAGTCTCCTGTTTCTGCCCCTCTGTTCCAGCCTCCTGTTTCACACCCTCTGTTTCCAGCCTCCTGTTTCTGCCCCTCTGTTTCCAGACTCCTGTTTCTCCCCCTCTGTTTCCAGCCTCCTGTTTCTCCCCCTCTGTTTCCAGACTCCTGTTTCTCCCCCTCTGTTTCCAGTCTCCTGTCTCTCCCCCTCTGTTTCCAGACTCCTGTTTATGCCCCTCTGTTTCCAGCCTCCTGTTTCTCCCCCTCTGTGTCCAGACTCCTGTTTCTCCCCCTCTGTTTCCAGACTCCTGTTTCTCCCCCTCTGTTTCCAGTCTCCTGTCTCTCCCCCTCTGTTTCCAGGCTCCTGTTTCTGCCCCTCTGTTTCCAGCCTCCTCTTTCTGCCCCTCTGTTTCCAGCCTCCTGTTTCTCCCCATCTGTTTCCAGACTCTTGTTTCTCCCCATCTGTTTCCAGACTCCTGTTTCTGCCCCTCTGTTTCCAGACTCCTGTTTCCCCCCCTCTGTTTCCAGACTCCTTTTTCTCCCCCTCTGTTTCCAGACTCCTGTTTCTCCCCCTCTGTTTCCAGACTCCTGTTTCTCGCCCTCTGTTTCCAGACTCCTGTTTCTTCCCCTCTGTTTCCAGACTCCTGTATCTCCCCCTCTGTTTCCAGTCTCCTGTTTCTCACACTCGATTTCAAGACTCCTGTTTCTCCCCGTCCGTTTCCAGACTCCTGTTTCTCCCTCTCCGTTTCCAGTTTCCTGTTTCTGCCCCTCTGTTTCCAGACTCCTGTTTCTCACCCTCTGTTTCCAGGCTCCTGTTTCTGCCCCTCTGTTTCCAGACTCATGTTTCTGCCCCTCTGTTTCCAGACGCCTGTTTCTCACCCTCTGTTTCCAGACTCCTGTTTCACCCCCTCTGTTTCCAGACTCCTGTTTCTGCCCCTCTGATTCCAGACTCCTGTTTCTGCCCCTCTGATTCCAGACTCCTGTTTCTGCCCCTCTGTATCCAGACTCCTGTTTCTGCCTCTCTGTTTCCAGACTCCTGTTTCTCCCCCTCTGTTCCAGCCTCCTCTTTCTCACCCTCTGTTTCCAGACTCCTGTTTCTCCGCCTCTGTTTCCAGACTCCTGTTTCTGCCCCTCTGTTTCCAGACTCCGGTTTATGCCCCTCTGTTTCCAGACTCCTGTTTTTCACCCTCTGTTTCCAGACTCCTGTTTCTCCCCGTCTATTTCCAGTCTCCTGTTTCTCCCCCTCTGTTTCCAGACTCCTGTTTCTGCCACTCTGTTTCCAGACTCCTGTTTCCCCCCCCTCTGTTTCCAGACTCCTTTTTCTCCCCCTCTGTTTCCAGACTCCTGTTTCTCCCCCTCTGTTTCCAGCCTCCAGTTTCTCGCCCTCTGTTTCCAGACTCCTGTTTCTGCCCCTCTGTTCCAGCCTCCTGTTTCTGCCCCTCTGTTTCCAGATTCCTGTTTCTGCCCCTCTGTTTCCAGACTCCTGTTTCTCCCCCTCTGTTTCCAGCCTCCTGTTTCTCCCCCTCTGTTTCCAGACTCCTGTTTCTCCCCCTCTGTTTCCAGTCTCCTGTCTCTCCCCCTCTGTTTCCAGGCTCCTGTTTCTGTCCCTCTGTTTCCAGACTCCTCTTTCTGCCCCTCTGTTTCCAGCCTCCTGTTTCTCCCCATCTGTTTCCAGACTCTTGTTTCTCCCCCTTTGTTTCCAGACTCCTGTTTCTGCCCCACTGTTTCCAGACTCCTGTTTCCCCACCTCTGTTTCCAGACTCCTTTTTCTCCCCCTCTGTTTCCAGACTCCTGTTTCTCCCCCTCTGTTTCCAGACTCCTGTTTCTCCCCCTCTGTTTCCAGACTCCTGTTTCTGCCCCTCTGTTTCCACACTCCTGTTTCTCACCCTCTGTTTCCAGTCTCCTGTTTCAGCCCCTCTTTTTCCAGCCTCCTGTTTCTGCCCCTCTGTTTCCAGCCTCCTGTTTCTCGCCCTCTGTTTCCAGACTCCTGTTTCTTCCCCTCTGTTTCCGGACTCCTGTATCTCCCCCTCTGTTTCCAGTCTCCTGTTTCTCACACTCTATTTCGAGACTCCTGTTTCTCCCCGTCCGTTTCCAGACTCCTGTTTCTCCCTCTCCGTTTCCAGTTTCCTGTTTCTGCCCCTCTGTTTCCAGACTCCTGTTTCTCACCCTCTGTTTCCAGACTCCTGTTTCTGCCCCTCTGTTTCCAGACTCATGTTTCTGCCCCTCTGTTTCCAGACGCCTGTTTCTCACCCTCTGTTTCCAGACTCCTGTTTCACACCCTCTGTTTCCAGACTCCTGTATCGGCCCCTCTGATTCCAGACTCCTGTTTCTGCCCCTCTGATTCCAGACTCCTGTTACTGCCCCTCTGTATCCAGACTCCTGTTTCTGCCTCTCTGTTTCCAGACTCCTGTTTCTCCCCCTCTGTTCCAGCCTCCTCTTTCTCACCCTCTGTTTCCAGACTCATGTTTCTCCGCCTCTGTTTCCAGACTCCTGTTTCTGCCCCTCTGTTTCCAGACTCCGGTTCATGCCCCTCTGTTTCCAGACTCCTGTTTTTCACCCTCTGTTTCCAGACTCCTGTTTCTCCCCGTCTATTTCCAGTCTCCTGTTTCGCCCCCTCTGTTTCCAGACTCCTGTTTCTGCCGCTCTGTTTCCAGACTCCTGTTTCTCACCCTCTGTTTCCAGCCTCCAGTTTCTCGCCCTCTGTTTCCAGACTCCTGTTTCTGCCCCTCTGTTTCCTGCCTCCTGTTTCTGCCCCTCTGTTTCCAGACTCCTGTTTCTCCCCCTCTGTTTACAGACACCTGTTTCTCCCCCTCTGTTTTCAGACTCCTGTTTCTGCCCCTCTGTTTCCAGACTCCTGTTTCTCCCCCTCTGTTTCCAGACTCCTGTTTCTCCCCCTCTCTTTCCAGACTCCTGTTTCTCCCCCTCTGTTTCCAGACTCCTGTTTCTGCCCCTCTGTTTCCAGACTCCTGTTTCTCCCCCTCTGTTTCCAGACTCCTGTCTCTCACCCTCTGTATCCAGTCTCCTGTTTCTGCCCCGCTGTTTCTAGCCTCCTGTTTCTGCCCCTCTGTTTCCAGCCTCCTGTTTCTCGCCCTCTGTTTCCAGACTCCTGTTTCTCCCCCTCTGTTTACAGACTCCTGTTTCTGCCCCTCTGTTTCCAGACTCCTGTTTCTCCCACTCTGTTTCCAGACTCCTGTTTCTCACCCTCTAATTCGAGACTCCTGTTTCTCCCCGTCTGTTTCCAGACTGCTGTTTCTCCCTCTCCGTTTCCAGTCTCCTGTTTCAGCCCCTCCGTTTCCAGACTCCTGTTTCTCACCCTCTGTTTCCACACTCCTGTTTCTGCCCCTCTGTTTCCAGACTCTTGTTTCTGCCCCTCTGTTTCCAGACTCCTGTTTCTCCCCCTCTGTTTCCAGACTCCTGTTTCTGCCTCTCTGTTTCCAGTCTCCTGTTTCTGCCCCTCTGTTCCAGCCTCCTGTTTCACACCCTCTGTTTCCAGCCTCCTGTTTCTGCCCCTCTGTTTCCAGACTCCTGTTTCTCCCCCTCTGTTTCCAGCCTCCTGTTTCTCCCCCTCTGTTTCCAGACTCCTGTTTCTCCCCCTCTGTTTCCAGTCTCCTGTCTCTCCCCCTCTGTTTCCAGACTCCTGTTTATGCCCCTCTGTTTCCAGCCTCCTGTTTCTCCCCCTCTCTGTCCAGACTCCTGTTTCTCCCCCTCTGTTTCCAGACTCCTGTTTCTCCCCCTCTGTTTCCAGTCTCCTGTCTCTCCCCCTCTGTTTCCAGGCTCCTGTTTCTGCCCCTCTGTTTCCAGCCTCCTCTTTCTGCCCCTCTGTTTCAACCCTCCTGTTTCTCCCCATCTGTTTCCAGACTCTTGTTTCTCCCCCTCTGTTTCCAGACACCTGTTTCTGCCCCTCTGTTTCCAGACTCCTGTTTCCCCCCCTCTGTTTCCAGACTCCTGATTCTCACCCTCTGTTTCCAGCCTCGAGTTTCTCGCCCTCTGTTTCCAGTCTCCTGTTTCTGCCCCTCTGTTCCAGCCTCCTGTTTCACACCCTCAGTTTCCAGCCTCCTGTTTCTGCCCCTCTGTTTCCAGACTCCTGTTTCTCCCCCTCTTTTTCCAGCCTCCTGTTTCTCCCCCTGTGTTTCCAGACTCCTGTTTCTGTCCCCCTGTTTCCAGACTCCTGTTTCTGCCCCTCTGTTTCCAGCCTCCTGTTTCTCCCCCTCTGTTTCCAGACTCCTGTTTCTGCCCCTTTGTTTCCAGACTGCTGTTTCTGCCCCTCTGTTTCCAGACGCCTGTTTCTCACCCTCTGTTTCCAGTCTCCTGTTTCTCCCCCTCTGTTTCCAGACTCCTGTTTCTGCCCCTCTGTTTCCAGACTCCTGTTTCTGCCCCTCTGTATCCAGACTCCTGTTTCTGCCTCTCTGTTTCCAGACTCCTGTTTCTCCCCCTCTGTTCCAGCCTCCTGTTTCTCACCCTCTGTTTCCAGAGTCCTGTTTCTCCCCCTCTGTTTCCAGACTCCTGTTTCTGCCCCTCTGTATCCAGACTCCTGTTTCTGTCCCTCTGTTTCCAGACTCCTGTTTCTCACCCTCTGTTTCCAGACTCCTGTTTCTCTGCCTCTGTTTCCAGACTCCTGTTCCTGCCCCTCTGTTTCCAGACTCCTGTTTCTCACCCTGTATTTCGAGACTCCTGTTTCTCCCCGTCCGTTTCCAGACTCCTTTTTCTCCCTCTCCGTTTCCAGTCTCCTGTTTCTGCCCCTCTGTTTCCAGACTCCTGTTTCTCATCCTCTGTTTCCAGACTCCTGTTTCTGCCCCTCTGTTTCCAGACTGCTGTTTCTGCCACTCTGTTTCCAGACGCCTGTTTCTCACCCTCTGTTTCCAGTCTCCTGTTTCTCCCTCTCTGTTTCCAGACTCCTTTTTCTGCCCCTCTGTTTCCAGACTCCTGTTTCTGCCCCTCTGTATCCAGACTCCTGTTTCCGCCTCTCTGTTTCCAGACTCCTGTTTCTCCCCCTCTGTTCCAGCCTCCTGTTTCTCACCCTCTGTTTCCAGACTCCTGTTTCTCCGCCTCTGTTTCCAGACTCCTGTTTCTGCCCCTCTGTTTCCAGACTCCGGTTTATGCCCCTCTGTTTCCAGACTCCTGTTTTTCTCCCTCTGTTTCCAGACTCCTGTTGATCCCCGTCTATTTCCAGACTCCTGTTTCTGCCCCTCTGTTTCCAGCCTCCTGTTTCTGCCCCTCTGTTTCCAGCCTCCTGTTTCTCCCCCTCTGTTTCCAGACTCCTGTTTCTCCCCCTCTGCTTCCAGACTCCTGTTTCACCCCCTCTGTTTCCAGACTCCTGTTTCTCACCCTCTGTTTCCAGTCTCCTGTTTCTGCCCCTCTGTTTCTAGCCTCCTGCTTCTGCCCCTCTGTTTCCAGTCTCCTGTTTCCACCCCTCTGTTTCCAGACTCCTGTTTCTCCCCCTCTGTTTCCCTACTCCTGTTTCTCCCCCTCTGTTTCCAGACTCCTGTTTCTCCCCCTCTGTTTCCAGACTCCTGTCTCTCACCCTCTTTATCCAGTCTCCTGTTTCTGCCCTGCTGTTTCTAGCCTCCTGTTTCTGCCCCTCTGTATCCAGCCTCCTGTTTCTCGCCATCTGTTTCCAGACTCCTGTTTCTCCCCCTCTGTTTACAGACTCCTGTTTCTGCCCCTCTGTTTCCAGACTCCTGTTTCTCCCACTCTGTTTCCAGACTCCTGTTTCTCACCCTCTATTTCGAGACTCCTGTTTCTCCCCGTCTGTTTCCAGACTGCTGTTTCTCCCTCTCCGTTTCCAGTCTCCTGTTTCAGCCCCTCCGTTTCCACACTCCTGTTTCTCACCCTCTGTTTCCACACTCCTGTTTCTCACCCTCTGTTTCCACACTCCTGTTTCTGCCCCTCTGTTTCCAGACTCCTGTTTCTGCCCCTCTGTTTCCAGACTCCTGTTTCTCCCCCTCTGTTTCCAGACTCCTGTTTCTGCCTCTCTGTTTCCAGTCTCCTGTTTCTGCCCCTCTGTTCCAGCCTCCTGTTTCACACCCTCTGATTCCAGCCTCCTGTTTCTGCCCCTCTGTTTCCAGACTCCTGTTTCTCCCCCTCTGTTTCCAGACTCCTGTTTCTCCCCCTCTGTTTCCAGACTCCTGTTTCTCCCCCTCTGTTTCCAGTCTCCTGTCTCTCCCCCTCTGTTTCCAGACTCCTGTTTATGCCCCTCTGTTTCCAGCCTCCTGTTTCTCCCCCTCTGTGTCCAGACTCCCGTTTCTCCCCCTCTGTTTCCAGACTCCTGTTTCTCCCCCTCTGTTTCCAGTCTCCTGTCTCTCCCCCTCTGTTTCCAGGCTCCTGTTTCTGCCCCTCTGTTTCCAGCCTCCTCTTTCTGCCCCTCTGTTTCCAGCCTCCTGTTTCTCCCCATCTGTTTCCAGACTCTTGTTTCTCCCCTTCTGTTTCCAGACTCCTGTTTCTGCCCCTCTGTTTCCAGACTGCTGCTTCTCACCCTCTGTTTCCAGTCTCCTGTTTCAGCCCCTCTTTTTCCAGCCTCCTGTTTCTGCCCCTCTGTTTCCAGCCTCCTGTTTCTCGCCCTCTGTTTCCAGACTCCTGTTTCTTCCCGTCTGTTTCCAGACTCCTGTATCTCCCCCTCTGTTTCCAGCCTCCTGTTTCTCGCCCTCTGTTTCCAGACTCCTGTTTCTTCCCGTCTGTTTCCAGACTCCTGTATCTCCCCCTCTGTTTCCAGTCTCCTGTTTCTCACACTCTATTTCGAGACTCCTGTTTCTCCCCGTCCGTTTCCAGACTCCTGTTTCTGCCCCTCTGATTCCAGACTCCTGTTTCTGCCCCTCTGATTCCAGACTCCTGTTTCTGCCCCTCTGTATCCAGACTCCTGTTTCTGCCTCTCTGTTTCCAGACTCCTGTTTCTCCCCCTCTGTTCCAGCCTCCTCTTTCTCACCCTCTGTTTCCAGACTCCTGTTTCTCCGCCTCTGTTTCCAGACTCCTGTTTCTGCCCCTCTGTTTCCAGACTCCGGTTTATGCCCCTCTGTTTCCAGACTCCTGTTTTTCACCCTCTGTTTCCAGACTCCTGTTTCTCCCCGTCTATTTCCAGTCTCCTGTTTCTCCCCCTCTGTTTCCAGACTCCTGTTTCTGCCGCTCTGTTTCCAGACTCCTGTTTCTCACCCTCTGTTTCCAGCCTCCAGTTTCTCGCCCTCTGTTTCCAGACTCCTGTTTCTGCCCCTCTGTTCCAGCCTCCTGTTTCTGCCCCTCTGTTTCCAGACTCCTGTTTCTGCCCCTCTGTTTCCAGACTCCTGATTCTCCCCCTCTGTTTCCAGACTCCTGTCTCTCACCCTCTGTATCCAGTCTCCTGTTTCTGCCCCGCTGTTTCTAGCCTCCTGTTTCTGCCCCTCTGTTTCCAGCCTCCTGTTTCTCGCCCTCTGTTTCCAGACTCCTGTTTCTCCCCCTCTGTTTACAGACTCCTGTTTCTGCCCCTCTGTTTCCAGACTCCTGTTTCTCCCACTCTGTTTCCAGACTCCTGTTTCTCACCCTCTATTTCGAGACTCCTGTTTCTCCCCGTCTGTTTCCAGACTGCTGTTTCTCCCTCTCCGTTTCCAGTCTCCTATTTCAGCCCCTCCGTTTCCAGACTCCTGATTCTCACCCTCTGTTTCCACACTCCAGTTTCTGCCCCTCTGATTCCAGACTCCTGTTTCTGCCCCTCTGTTTCCAGACTCCTGTTTCTCCCCCTCTGTTTCCAGACTCCTGTTTCTGCCTCTCTATTTCCAGTCTCCTGTTTCTGCCCCTCTGTTCCAGCCTCCTGTTTCACACCCTCTGTTTCCAGCCTCCTGTTTCTGCCCCTCTGTTTCCAGACTCCTGTTTCTCCCCCTCCGTTTCCAGCCTCCTGTTTCTCCCCCTCTGTTTCCAGACTCCTGTTTCTCCCCCTCTGTTTCCAGACTCCTGTTTCTCCCCCTCTGTTTACAGACTCCTGTTTCTGCCGCTCTGTTTCCAGACTCCTGTTTCTCACCCTCTGTTTCCAGCCTCCAGTTTCTCGCCCTCTGTTTCCAGACTCCTGTTTCTGCCCCTCTGTTCCAGCCTCGTGTTTCTGCCCCTCTGTTTCCAGACTCCTGTTTCTGCCCCTCTGTTTCCAGACTCCTGTTTCTCCCCCTCTGTTTCCAGCCTCCTGTTTCTCCCCCTCTGTTTCCAGACTCCTGTTTCTCCCCCTCTGTTTCCAGTCTCCTGTCTCTCCCCCTCTGTTTCCAGACTCCTGTTTATGCCCCTCTGTTTCCAGCCTCCTGTTTCTCCCCCTCTGTGTCCAGACTCCTGTTTCTCCCCCTCTGTTTCCAGACTCCTGTTTCTCCCCCTCTGTTTCCAGTCTCCTGTCTCTCCCCCTCTGTTTCCAGGCTCCTGTTTCTGCCCCTCTGTTTCCAGCCTCCTCTTTCTGCCCCTCTGTTTCCAGCCTCCTGTTTCTCCCCATCTGTTTCCAGACTCTTGTTTCTCCCCCTCCGTTTCCAGACTCCTCTTTCTGCCCCTCTGTTTCCAGACTCCTGTTTCCCCCCCTCTGTTTCCAGACTCCTTTTTCTCCCCCTCTGTTTCCAGACTCCTGTTTCTCCCCCTCTGTTTCCAGACTCCTGTTTCTCCCCCTCTGTTTCCAGACGCCTGTTTCTGCCCCTCTGTTTCCAGACTCCTGTTTCTCACCCTCTGTTTCCAGTCTCCTGTTTCAGCCCCTCTTTTTCCAGCCTCCTGTTTCTGCCCCTCTGTTTCCAGCCTCCTGTTTCTCGCCCTCTGTTTCCAGACTCCTGTTTCTTCCCCTCTGTTTCCAGACTCCTGTATCTCCCCCTCTGCTTCCAGTCTCCTGTTTCTCACACTCTATTTCGAGACTCCTGTTTCTCCCCGTCCGTTTCCAGACTCCTGTTTCTCCCTCTCCGTTTCCAGTTTCCTGTTTCTGCCCCTCTGTTTCCAGACTCCTGTTTCTCACCCTCTGTTTCCAGACTCCTGTTTCTGCCCCTCTGTTTCCAGACTCATGTTTCTGCCCCTCTGTTTCCAGACGCCTGTTTCTCACCATCTGTTTCCAGACTGCTGTTTCAACCCCTCTGTTTCCAGACTCCTGTTTCGGCCCCTCTGATTCCAGACTCCTGTTTCTGCCCCTCTGATTCCAGACTCCTGTTTCTGCCCCTCTGTATCCAGACTCCTGTTTCTGCCTCTCTGTTTCCAGACTCCTGTTTCTCCCCCTCTGTTCCAGCCTCCTCTTTCTCACCCTCTTTTTCCAGACTCCTGTTTCTCCGCCTCTGTTTCCAGACTCCTGTTTCTGCCCCTCTGTTTCCAGACTCCGGATTATGCCCCTCTGTTTCCAGACTCCTGTTTCTCACCCTCTGTTTCCAGACTCCTGTTTCTCCCCGTCTATTTCCAGACTCCTGTTTCTCACCCTCTGTTTCCAGACTCCTGTTTCTCCCCGTCTATTTCCAGTCTCCTGTTTCTCCCCCTCTGTTTCCAGACTGCTGTTTCTGCCGCTCTGTTTCCAGACTCCTGTTTCTCACCCTCTGTTTCCAGCCTCCAGTTTCTCGCCCTCTGTTTCCAGACTCCTGTTTCTGCCCCTCTGTTTCCTGCCTCCTGTTTCTGCCACACTGTTTCCAGACTCCTGTTTCTCCCCCTCTGTTTACACACACCTGTTTCTCCCCCTCTGTTTTCAGACTCCTGTTTCTGCCCCTCTGTTTCCAGACTCCTGTTTCTCCCCCTCTGTTTCCAGACTCCTGTTTCTCCCCCTCTCTTTCCAGACTCCTGTTTCTCCCCCTCTGTTTCCAGACTCCTGTTCCTCCCCCTCTGTTTCCAGTCTCCTGTTTCTCCCCCTCTGTTTCCAGACTCCTGTTTCTCACCCTCTGTTTCCAGGCTCCTGTTTCTGCCCCTCTGTTTCCAGACTCCTCTTTCTGCCCCTCTGTTTCCAGCCTCCTGTTTCTCCCCCTCTGTTTCCAGACTCCTGTTTCTGCCCCTCTGTTTCCAGACTCCTGTTTCTGGCCCTCTGTTTCCAGACGCCTGTTTCTCACCCTCTTTTTCCAGACTCCTGTTTCTCCCCCTCTGTATCCAGACTCCTGTTTCTGCCCCTCTGTATCCAGACTCCTGTTTCTGCCTCTCTGTTTCCAGACTCCTGTTTCTGCCCCTCTGTTTCCAGACGCCTGTTTCTCACCGTCTGTTTCCAGACTGCTGTTTCTCCCCCTCTGTATGCAGACTCCTGTTTCTGCCCCTCTGTTTCCAGCCTCCTGTTTCTGCGCCTCTGTTCCCAGCATCCTGTTTCTCCCCTTCTGTTTCCACATTCCTGTTTCTGCCCCACTGTTTCCAGACTCCTGTTTCTCACCCTCTGCTTCCAGACTCCTGTTTCTCCGCCTCCGTTTCCAGACTCATGTTTCTGCCCCTCTGTTTCCACACTCCTGTTTCTCACCCTCTGTTTCCAGACTCCTGTTTCTCCCCGTCGATTTCCAGACTCCTGTTTTTCCCCCTCTGTTTGCAGACTCCTGTTTCTGCCGCTCTGTTTCCAGACTCCTGTTTTCACCCTCTGTTTCCAGCCTCCAGTTTCTCGCCCTCTGTTTCCAGACTCCTGTTCTGCCCCTCTGTTTCCAGACACCTGTTTCTGCCCCTCTGTTTCCAGACTCCTGTTTCTCCCCCTCTGTTTCCTGCCTCCTGTTTCTCCCCCTCTGTTTCCAGTCTCCTGTTTCTCACCCTCTGTTTCCAGACTCCTGTTTCTCACCCTCTGTTTCCAGGCTCCTGTTTCTGCCCCACTGTTTCCAGACTCCTCTTTCTGCCCCTCTGTTTCCAGCCTCCTGTTTCTGCCCCTCTGTTTCCACCCTCCTGTTTCTCCCCCTCTGTTTCCAGACTCCTGTTTCTCCTCCTCTGTTTACAGACTCCTGTTTCTCCCCCTCTGTTTTAAGACTCCTGTTTCTGCCCCTCTGTTTCCAGACTCCTGTTTCTCCCCCTCTGTTTCCAGACTCCTGTTTCTCCCCCTCTGTTTCCAGACTCATGTTTCTCCCCCTCTGTTTCCAGGCTCCTGTTTCTCCCCCTCTGTTTCCAGTCTCCTGTTTCTCCACCTCTGTTTCCAGACTCCTGTTTCTCACCCTCTGTTTCCAGGCTCCTGTTTCTGCGCCTCTGTTTCGAGCCTCCTGTCTCTCCCCCTCTGTTTCCAGCCTCCTGTTTCTCCACCTCTGTTACCAGACCCCTGTTTCTCCTCCTCTGTTTACAGGCTCCTTTTTAACCCCTCTGTTTTCAGACTCCTGATTCTGCCCCTTTGTTTCCATACTCCTGTTTCTCCCCCTCTGTTTCCAGACTCCTGCTTCTCCCCCTCTGTTTCCAGCCTCCTGTTTCTGCCCCTCTGTTTCCAGACTCCTGTTTCTGCCCCTCTGTTTCCAGCCTCCTGTTTCTCCCCCTCTGTTTCCAGACACCTGTTTCTCCCCCTCTGTTTCCAGACTCCTGTTTCTGCCCCTCTGTTTCCAGTCTCCTGTTTCTGCCCCTCTGTTTCCACACTCCTGTTTCAACCCCTCTGTTTCCAGACTCCTGTTTCGGCCCCTCTGATTCCAGCCTCCTGTTTCTCCCCCTCTGTTTCCAGACTCCTGTTTCTCCCCCTCTGTTTCCAGACTCCTGTTTCAACCCCTCTGTTTCCAGACTCCTGTTTCGGCCCCTCTGATTCCAGACTCCTGTTTCTGCCCCTCTGATTCCAGACTCCTGTTTCTGCCCCTCTGCATCCAGACTCCGGTTTCTGCCTCTCTGTTTCCAGACTCCTGTTTCTCCCCCTCTGTTTCCAGCCTCCTGTTTCTCCACCTCTGTTTCCAGACTCCTGTTTCTCCGCCTCTGTTTCCAGACTCCTGTTTCTGCCCCTCTGTTTCCAGACTCCGGTTTATGCCCCTCTGTTTCCAGACTCCTGTTTTTCACCCTCTGTTTCCAGACTCCTGTTTCTCCCCGTCTATTTCCAGTCTCCTGTTTCTCCCCCACTGTTTCCAGACTCCTGTTTCTGCCGCTCTGTTTCCAGACTCCTGTTTCTCACCCTCTGTTTCCAGCCTCCAGTTTCTCGCCCTCTGTTTCCAGACTCCTGTTTCTGCCCCTCTGTTCCAGCCTCCTGTTTCTGCCCCTCTGTTTCCAGACTCCTGTTTCTGCCCCTCTGTTTCCAGACTCCTGTTTCTCCCCCTCTGTTTCCAGACTCCTGTCTCTCACCCTCTGTATCCAGTCTCCTGTTTCTGCCCCGCTGTTTCTAGCCTCCTGTTTCTGCCCTTCTGTTTCCAGCCTCCTGTTTCTCGCCGTCTGTTTCCAGACTCCTTTTCTCCCCCTCTGTTTACAGACTCCTGTTTCTGCCCCTCTGTTTCCAGACTCCTGTTTCTCCCACTCTGTTTCCAGACTCCTGTTTCTCACCCTCTATTTCGAGACTCCTGTTTCTCCCCGTCTGTTTCCAGACTGCTGTTTCTCCCTCTCCGCTTCCAGTCTCCTGTTTCAGCCCCTCCGTTTCCAGACTCCTGTTTCTCACCCTCTGTTTCCACACTCCTGTTTCTGCCCCTCTGTTTCCAGCCTCCTGTTTCTGCCCCTCTGTTTCCAGACTCCTGTTTCTCCCCCTCTGTTTCCAGCCTCCTGTTTCTCCCCCTCTGTTTCCAGACTCCTGTTTCTCCCCCTCTGTTTCCACTCTCCGGTCTCTCCCCCTCTGTTTCCACACTCCTGTTTATGCCCCTCTGTTTCCAGCCTCCTGTTTCTCCCCCTCTGTGTCCAGACTCCTGTTTCTCCCCCTCTGTTTCCAGACTCCTGTTTCTCCCCCTCTGTTTCCAGTCTCCTGTCTCTCCCCCTCTGTTTCCAGGCTCCTGTTTCTGCCCCTCTGTTTCCAGACTCCTGTTTCTCCCCCTCTGTTTCCAGCCTCCTGTTTCTCCCCCTCTGTTTCCAGACTCCTGTTTCTCCCCCTCTGTTTCCAGTCTCCTGTCTCTCCCCCTCTGTTTCCAGACTCCTGTTTATGCCCCTCTGTTTCCAGCCTCCTGTTTCTCCCCCTCTGTGTCCAGACTCCTGTTTCTCCCCCTCTGTTTCCAGACTCCTGTTTCTCCCCCTCTGTTTCCAGTCTCCTGTCTCTCCCCCTCTGTTTCCACACTCCTGTTTCTGCCCCTCTGTTTCCAGACTCCTGTTTCTGCCCCTCTGTTTCCAGACTCCTGTTTCTGCCTCTCTGTTTCCAGTCTCCTGTTTCTGCCCCTCTGTTCCAGCCTCCTGTTTCACACCCTCTGTTTCCAGCCTCCTGTTTCTGCCCCTCTGTTTCCAGACTCCTGTTTCTCCCCCTCTGTTTCCAGCCTCCTGTTTCACCCCCTCTGTTTCCAGACTCCTGTTTCTCCCCCTCTGTTTCCAGTCTCCTGTCTCTCCCCCTCTGTTTCCAGACTCCTGTTTATGCCCCTCTGTTTCCAGCCTCCTGTTTCTCCCCCTCTGTGTCCAGAATCCTGTTTCTTCCCCTCTGTTTCCAGACTCCTGTTTCTCCCCCTCTGTTTCCAGTCTCCTGTCTCTCCCCCTCTGTTTCCAGGCTCCTGTTTCTGCCCCTCTGTTTCCAGCCTCCGCTTTCTGCCCCTCTGTTTCCAGCCTCCTGTTTCTCCCCATCTGTTTCCAAACTCTTGTTTCTCCCCCTCTGTTTCCAGACTCCTGTTTCTCCCCCTCTGTTTCCAGACTCCTGTTTCTCCCCCTCTGTTTCCTGACTCCTGCTTCTGCCCCTCTGTTTCCAGACTCCTGTTTCTCACCCTCTGTTTCCAGTCTCCTGTTTCAGCCCCTCTTTTTCCAGCCTCCTGTTTCTGCCCCTCTGTTTCCAGCCTCCTGTTTCTCGCCCTCTGTTCCCAGACTCCTGTTTCTTCCCCTCTGTTTCCAGACTCCTGTATCTCCCCCTCTGTTTCCAGTCTCCTGTTTCTCACATTCTATTTCGAGACTCCTGTTTCTCCCCGTCCGTTTCCAGACTCCTGTTTCTCCCACTCCGTTTCCAGTTTCCTGTTTCTGCCCGTCTGTTTCCACACTCCTGTTTCTCACCCTCTGTTTCCAGACTCCTGTTTCTGCCCCTCTGTTTCCAGACGCCTGTTTCTCACCCTCTGTTTCCAGACTCCTGTTTCATCCCCTCTGTTTCCAGACTCCTGTTTCAGCCCCTCTTTTTCCAGCCTCCTGTTTCTGCCCCTCTGTTTCCAGCCTCCTGTTTCTCGCCCTCTGTTTCCAGACTCCTGTTTCTTCCCCTCTGTTTCCGGACTCCTGTATCTCCCCCTCTGCTTCCAGTCTCCTGTTTCTCACACTCTATTTCGAGACTCCTGTTTCTCCCCGTCCGTTTCCAGACTCCTGTTTCTCCCTCTCCGTTTCCAGTTTCCTGTTTCTGCCCCTCTGTTTCCAGACTCCTGTTTCTCACCCTCTGTTTCCAGACTCCTGTTTCTGCCCCTCTGTTTCCAGACTCATGTTTCTGCCCCTCTGTTTCCAGACGCCTGTTTCTCACCATCTGTTTCCAGACTGCTGTTTCAACCCCTCTGTTTCCAGACTCCTGTTTCGGCCCCTCTGATTCCAGACTCCTGTTTCTGCCCCTCTGATTCCAGACTCCTGTTTCTGCCCCTCTGTATCCAGACTCCTGTTTCTGCCTCTCTGTTTCCAGACTCCTGTTTCTCCCCCTCTGTTCCAGCCTCCTCTTTCTCACCCTCTTTTTCCAGACTCCTGTTTCTCCGCCTCTGTTTCCAGACTCCTGTTTCTGCCCCTCTGTTTCCAGACTCCGGATTATGTTCCTCTGTTTCCAGACTCCTGTTTCTCACCCTCTGTTTCCAGACTCCTGTTTCTCCCCGTCTATTTCCAGACTCCTGTTTCTCACCCTCTGTTTCCAGACTCCTGTTTCTCCCCGTCTATTTCCAGTCTCCTGTTTCTCCCCCTCTGTTTCCAGACTGCTGTTTCTGCCGCTCTGTTTCCAGACTCCTGTTTCTCACCCTCTGTTTCCAGCCTCCAGTTTCTCGCCCTCTGTTTCCAGACTCCTGTTTCTGCCCCTCTGTTTCCTGCCTCCTGTTTCTGCCACACTGTTTCCAGACTCCTGTTTCTCCCCCTCTGTTTACACACACCTGTTTCTCCCCCTCTGTTTTCAGACTCCTGTTTCTGCCCCTCTGTTTCCAGACTCCTGTTTCTCCCCCTCTGTTTCCAGACTCCTGTTTCTCCCCCTCTCTTTCCAGACTCCTGTTTCTCCCCCTCTGTTTCCAGACTCCTGTTCCTCCCCCTCTGTTTCCAGTCTCCTGTTTCTCCCCCTCTGTTTCCAGACTCCTGTTTCTCACCCTCTGTTTCCAGGCTCCTGTTTCTGCCCCTCTGTTTCCAGACTCCTCTTTCTGCCCCTCTGTTTCCAGCCTCCTGTTTCTCCCCCTCTGTTTCCAGACTCCTGTTTCTGCCCCTCTGTTTCCAGACTCCTGTTTCTGGCCCTCTGTTTCCAGACGCCTGTTTCTCACCCTCTTTTTCCAGACTCCTGTTTCTCCCCCTCTGTATCCAGACTCCTGTTTCTGCCCCTCTGTATCCAGACTCCTGTTTCTGCCTCTCTGTTTCCAGACTCCTGTTTCTGCCCCTCTTTTTCCAGACGCCTGTTTCTCACCGTCTGTTTCCAGACTGCTGTTTCTCCCCCTCTGTATGCAGACTCCTGTTTCTGCCCCTCTGTTTCCAGCCTCCTGTTTCTGCGCCTCTGTTCCCAGCATCCTGTTTCTCCCCTTCTGTTTCCACATTCCTGTTTCTGCCCCACTGTTTCCAGACTCCTGTTTCTCACCCTCTGCTTCCAGACTCCTGTTTCTCCGCCTCCGTTTCCAGACTCCTGTTTCTGCCCCTCTGTTTCCACACTCCTGTTTCTCACCCTCTGTTTCCAGACTCCTGTTTCTCCCCGTCGATTTCCAGACTCCTGTTTTTCCCCCTCTGTTTGCAGACTCCTGTTTCTGCCGCTCTGTTTCCAGACTCCTGTTTTCACCCTCTGTTTCCAGCCTCCAGTTTCTCGCCCTCTGTTTCCAGACTCCTGTTCTGCCCCTCTGTTTCCAGACACCTGTTTCTGCCCCTCTGTTTCCAGACTCCTGTTTCTCCCCCTCTGTTTCCTGCCTCCTGTTTCTCCCCCTCTGTTTCCAGTCTCCTGTTTCTCACCCTCTGTTTCCAGACTCCTGTTTCTCACCCTCTGTTTCCAGGCTCCTGTTTCTGCCCCACTGTTTCCAGACTCCTCTTTCTGCCCCTCTGTTACCAGCCTCCTGTTTCTGCCCCTCTGTTTCCACCCTCCTGTTTCTCCCCCTCTGTTTCCAGACTCCTGTTTCTCCTCCTCTGTTTACAGACTCCTGTTTCTCCCCCTCTGTTTTAAGACTCCTGTTTCTGCCCCTCTGTTTCCAGACTCCTGTTTCTCCCCCTCTGTTTCCAGACTCCTGTTTCTCCCCCTCTGTTTCCAGACTCATGTTTCTCCCCCTCTGTTTCCAGGCTCCTGTTTCTCCCCCTCTGTTTCCAGTCTCCTGTTTCTCCACCTCTGTTTCCAGACTCCTGTTTCTCACCCTCTGTTTCCAGGCTCCTGTTTCTGCGCCTCTGTTTCGAGCCTCCTGTCTCTCCCCCTCTGTTTCCAGCCTCCTGTTTCTCCACCTCTGTTACCAGACCCCTGTTTCTCCTCCTCTGTTTACAGGCTCCTTTTTAACCCCTCTGTTTTCAGACTCCTGATTCTGCCCCTTTGTTTCCATACTCCTGTTTCTCCCCCTCTGTTTCCAGACTCCTGCTTCTCCCCCTCTGTTTCCAGCCTCCTGTTTCTGCCCCTCTGTTTCCAGACTCCTGTTTCTGCCCCTCTGTTTCCAGCCTCCTGTTTCTCCCCCTCTGTTTCCAGACTCCTGTTTCTCCCCCTCTGTTTCCAGACTCCTGTTTCTGCCCCTCTGTTTCCAGTCTCCTGTTTCTGCCCCTCTGTTTCCACACTCCTGTTTCAACCCCTCTGTTTCCAGACTCCTGTTTCGGCCCCTCTGATTCCAGCCTCCTGTTTCTCCCCCTCTGTTTCCAGACTCCTGTTTCTCCCCCTCTGTTTCCAGACTCCTGTTTCAACCCCTCTGTTTCCAGACTCCTGTTTCGGCCCCTCTGATTCCAGACTCCTGTTTCTGCCCCTCTGATTCCAGACTCCTGTTTCTGCCCCTCTGCATCCAGACTCCGGTTTCTGCCTCTCTGTTTCCAGACTCCTGTTTCTCCCCCTCTGTTTCCAGCCTCCTGTTTCTCCACCTCTGTTTCCAGACTCCTGTTTCTCCGCCTCTGTTTCCAGACTCCTGTTTCTGCCCCTCTGTTTCCAGACTCCGGTTTATGCCCCTCTGTTTCCAGACTCCTGTTTTTCACCCTCTGTTTCCAGACTCCTGTTTCTCCCCGTCTATTTCCAGTCTCCTGTTTCTCCCCCACTGTTTCCAGACTCCTGTTTCTGCCGCTCTGTTTCCAGACTCCTGTTTCTCACCCTCTGTTTCCAGCCTCCAGTTTCTCGCCCTCTGTTTCCAGACTCCTGTTTCTGCCCCTCTGTTCCAGCCTCCTGTTTCTGCCCCTCTGTTTCCAGACTCCTGTTTCTGCCCCTCTGTTTCCAGACTCCTGTTTCTCCCCCTCTGTTTCCAGACTCCTGTCTCTCACCCTCTGTATCCAGTCTCCTGTTTCTGCCCGCTGTTTCTAGCCTCCTGTTTCTGCCCCTCTGTTTCCAGCCTCCTGTTTCTCGCCGTCTGTTTCCAGACTCCTGTTTCTCCCCTCTGTTTACAGACTCCTGTTTCTGCCCCTCTGTTTCCAGACTCCTGTTTCTCCCACTCTGTTTCCAGACTCCTGTTTCTCACCCTCTATTTCGAGACTCCTGTTTCTCCCCGTCTGTTTCCAGACTGCTGTTTCTCCCTCTCCGCTTCCAGTCTCCTGTTTCAGCCCCTCCGTTTCCAGACTCCTGTTTCTCACCCTCTGTTTCCACACTCCTGTTTCTGCCCCTCTGTTTCCAGCCTCCTGTTTCTGCCCCTCTGTTTCCAGACTCCTGTTTCTCCCCCTCTGTTTCCAGCCTCCTGTTTCTCCCCCTCTGTTTCCAGACTCCTGTTTCTCCCCCTCTGTTTCCACTCTCCGGTCTCTCCCCCTCTGTTTCCACACTCCGGTTTATGCCCCTCTGTTTCCAGCCTCCTGTTTCTCCCCCTCTGTGTCCAGACTCCTGTTTCTCCCCCTCTGTTTCCAGACTCCTGTTTCTCCCCCTCTGTTTCCAGTCTCCTGTCTCTCCCCCTCTGTTTCCAGGCTCCTGTTTCTGCCCCTCTGTTTCCAGACTCCTGTTTCTCCCCCTCTGTTTCCAGCCTCCTGTTTCTCCCCTCTGTTTCCAGACTCCTGTTTCTCCCCTCTGTTTCCAGTCTCCTGTCTCTCCCCCTCTGTTTCCAGACTCCTGTTTATGCCCCTCTGTTTCCAGCCTCCTGTTTCTCCCCCTCTGTGTCCAGACTCCTGTTTCTCCCCCTCTGTTTCCAGACTCCTGTTTCTCCCCCTCTGTTTCCAGTCTCCTGTCTCTCCCCCTCCGTTTCCACACTCCTGTTTCTGCCCCTCTGTTTCCAGACTCCTGTTTCTGCCCCTCTGTTTCCAGACTCCTGTTTCTGCCTCTCTGTTTCCAGTCTCCTGTTTCTGCCCCTCTGTTCCAGCCTCCTGTTTCACACCCTCTGTTTCCAGCCTCCTGTATCTGCCCCTCTGTTTCCAGACTCCTGTTTCTCCCCCTCTGTTTCCAGCCTCCTGTTTCACCCCCTCTGTTTCCAGACTCCTGTTTCTCCCCCTCTGTTTCCAGTCTCCTGTCTCTCCCCCTCTGTTTCCAGACTCCTGTTTATGCCCCTCTGTTTCCAGCCTCCTGTTTCTCCCCCTCTGTGTCCAGAATCCTGTTTCTTCCCCTCTGTTTCCAGACTCCTGTTTCTCCCCCTCTGTTTCCAGTCTCCTGTCTCTCCCCCTCTGTTTCCAGGCTCCTGTTTCTGCCCCTCTGTTTCCAGCCTCCGCTTTCTGCCCCTCTGTTTCCAGCCTCCTGTTTCTCCCATCTGTTTCCAAACTCTTGTTTCTCCCCCTCTGTTTCCAGACTCCTGTTTCTCCCCCTCTGTTTCCAGACTCCTGTTTCTCCCCCTCTGTTTCCTGACTCCTGTTTCTGCCCCTCTGTTTCCAGACTCCTGTATCTCCCCCTCTGTTTCCAATCTCCTGTTTCTCACATTCTATTTCGAGACTCCTGTTTCTCCCCGTCCGTTTCCAGACTCCTGTTTCTCCCTCTCCGTTTCCAGTTTCCTGTTTCTGCCCCTCTTTTTCCAGCCTCCTGTTTCTGCCCCTCTGTTTCCAGCCTCCTGTTTCTCGCCCTCTGTTTCCAGACTCCTGTTTCTTCCCCTCTGTTTCCAGACTCCTGTATCTCCCCCTCTGTTTCCAATCTCCTGTTTCTCACATTCTATTTCGAGACTCCTGTTTCTCCCCGTCCGTTTCCAGACTCCTGTTTCTCCCTCTCCGTTTCCAGTTTCCTGTTTCTGCCCCTCTGTTTCCAGACTCCTGTTTCTCACCCTCTGTTTCCAGACTCCTGTTTCTGCCCCTCTGTTTCCAGACGCCTGTTTCTCACCCTCTGTTTCCAGACTCCTGTTTCATCCCCTCTGTTTCCAGACTCCTGTTTCTGCCCCTCTGATTCCAGACTCCTGTTTCTGCCCCTCTGTTTCCAGACTCCTGTTTCTGCCCCTCTGTATCCAGACTCCTGTTTCTGCCTCTCTGTTTCCAGACTCCTGTTTCTCCCCCTCTGTTCCAGCCTCCTCTTTCTCACCCTCTGTTTCCAGACTCCTGTTTCTCCGCCTCTGTTTCCAGACTCCTGTTTCTGCCCCTCTGTTTCCAGACTCCGGTTTATGCCCCTCTGTTTCCAGACTCCTGTTTTTCACCCTCTGTTTCCAGACTCCTGTTTCTCCCCGTCTATTTCCAGTCTCCTGTTTCTCCCCCTCTGTTTCCAGACTCCTGTTTCTGCCGCTCTGTTTCCAGACTCCTGTTTCTCACCCTCTGTTTCCAGCCTCCAGTTTCTCGCCCTCTGTTTCCAGACTCCTGTTTCTGCCCCTCTGTTCCAGCCTCCTGTTTCTGCCCCTCTCTTTCCAGACTCCTGTTTCTGCCCCTCTGTTTCCAGACTCCTGATTCTCCCCCTCTGTTTCCAGACTCCTGTCTCTCACCCTCTGTATCCAGTCTCCTGTTTCTGCACCGCTGTTTCTAGCCTCCTGTTTCTGCCCCTCTGTTTCCAGCCTCCTGTTTCTCGCCCTCTGTTTCCAGACTCCTGTTTCTCCCCCTCTGATTCCAGACTCCTGTTTCTGCCCCTCTGTATCCAGACTCCTGTTTCTGCCCCTCTGTATCCAGACTCCTGTTTCTGCCTCTCTGTTTCCAGACTCCTGTTTCTCCCCCTCTGTTCCAGCCTCCTCTTTCTCACCCTCTGTTTCCAGACTCCTGTTTCTCCGCCTCTGTTTCCAGACTCCTGTTTCTGCCCCTCTGTTTCCAGACTCCGGTTTATGCCCCTCTGTTTCCAGACTCCTGTTTTTCACCCTCTGTTTCCAGACTACTGTTTCTCCCCGTCTATTTCCAGTCTCCTGTTTCTCCCCCTCTGTTTCCAGACTCCTGTTTCTGCCGCTCTGTTTCCAGACTCCTGTTTCTCACCCTCTGTTTCCAGCCTCCAGTTTCTCGCCCTCTGTTTCCAGACTCCTGTTTCTGCCCCTCTGTTCCAGCCTCCTGTTTCTGCCCCTCTGTTTCCAGACTCCTGTTTCTGCCCCTCTGTTTCCAGACTCCTGATTCTCCCCCTCTGTTTCCAGACTCCTGTCTCTCACCCTCTGTATCCAGTCTCCTGTTTCTGCCCCGCTGTTTCTAGCCTCCTGTTTCTGCCCCTCTGTTTCCAGCCTCCTGTTTCTCGCCCTCTGTTTCCAGACTCCTGTTTCTCCCCCTCTGTTTACAGACTCCTGTTTCTGCCCCTCTGTTTCCAGACTCCTGTTTCTCCCACTCTGTTTCCAGACTCCTGTTTCTCACCCTCTATTTCGAGACTCCTGTTTCTCCCCGTCTGTTTCCAGACTGCTGTTTCTCCCTCTCCGTTTCCAGTCTCCTGTTTCAGCCCCTCCGTTTCCAGACTCCTGTTTCTCACCCTCTGTTTCCACACTCCAGTTTCTGCCCCTCTGATTCCAGACTCCTGTTTCTGCCCCTCTGTTTCCAGACTCCTGTTTCTCCCCCTCTGTTTCCAGACTCCTGTTTATGCCTCTCTGTTTCCAGTCTGCTGTTTCTGCCCCTCTGTTCCAGCCTCCTGTTTCACACCCTCTGTTTCCAGCCTCCTGTTTCTGCCCCTCTGTTTCCAGACTCCTGTTTCTCCCCCTCTGTTTCCAGCCTCCTGTTTCTCCCCCTCTGTTTCCAGACTCCTGTTTCTCCCCCTCTGTTCCCAGACTCCTGTTTCTCCCCCTCTGTTTACAGACTCCTGTTTCTGCCGCTCTGTTTCCAGACTCCTGTTTCTCACCCTCTGTTTCCAGCCTCCAGTTTCTCGCCCTCTGTTTCCAGACTCCTGTTTCTGCCCCTCTGTTCCAGCCTCGTGTTTCTGCCCCTCTGTTTCCAGACTCCTGTTTCTGCCCCTCTGTTTCCAGACTCCTGTTTCTCCCCCTCTGTTTCCAGCCTCCTGTTTCTCCCCCTCTGTTTCCAGACTCCTGTTTCTCCCCCTCTGTTTCCAGTCTCCTGTCTCTCCCCCTCTGTTTCCAGACTCCTGTTTATGCCCCTCTGTTTCCAGCCTCCTGTTTCTCCCCCTCTGTGTCCAGACTCCTGTTTCTCCCCCTCTGTTTCCAGACTCCTGTTTCTCCCCCTCTGTTTCCAGTCTCCTGTCTCTCCCCCTCTGTTTCCAGGCTCCTGTTTCTGCCCCTCTGTTTCCAGCCTCCTCTTTCTGCCCCTCTGTTTCCAGACTCCTGTTTCTCCCCATCTGTTTCCAGACTCTTGTTTCTCCCCCTCCGTTTCCAGACTCCTCTTTCTGCCCCTCTGTTTCCAGACTCCTGTTTCCCCCCCTCTGTTTCCAGACTCCTTTTTCTCCCCCTCTGTTTCCAGACTCCTGTTTCTCCCCCTCTGTTTCCAGACTCCTGTTTCTCCCCCTCTGTTTCCAGACGCCTGTTTCTGCCCCTCTGTTTCCAGACTCCTGTTTCTCACCCTCTGTTTCCAGTCTCCTGTTTCAGCCCCTCTTTTTTCCAGCCTCCTGTTTCTGCCCCTCTGTTTCCAGCCTCCTGTTTCTCGCCCTCTGTTTCCAGACTCCTGTTTCTTCCCCTCTGTTTCCGGACTCCTGTATCTCCCCCTCTGCTTCCAGTCTCCTGTTTCTCACACTCTATTTCGAGACTCCTGTTTCTCCCCGTCCGTTTCCAGACTCCTGTTTCTCCCTCTCCGTTTCCAGTTTCCTGTTTCTGCCCCTCTGTTTCCAGACTCCTGTTTCTCACCCTCTGTTTCCAGACTCCTGTTTCTGCCCCTCTGTTTCCAGACTCATGTTTCTGCCCCTCTGTTTCCAGACGCCTGTTTCTCACCATCTGTTTCCAGACTGCTGTTTCAACCCCTCTGTTTCCAGACTCCTGTTTCGGCCCCTCTGATTCCAGACTCCTGTTTCTGCCCCTCTGATTCCAGACTCCTGTTTCTGCCCCTCTGTATCCAGACTCCTGTTTCTGCCTCTCTGTTTCCAGACTCCTGTTTCTCCCCCTCTGTTCCAGCCTCCTCTTTCTCACCCTCTTTTTCCAGACTCCTGTTTCTCCGCCTCTGTTTCCAGACTCCTGTTTCTGCCCCTCTGTTTCCAGACTCCGGATTATGCCCCTCTGTTTCCAGACTCCTGTTTCTCACCCTCTGTTTCCAGACTCCTGTTTCTCCCCGTCTATTTCCAGACTCCTGTTTCTCACCCTCTGTTTCCAGACTCCTGTTTCTCCCCGTCTATTTCCAGTCTCCTGTTTCTCCCCCTCTGTTTCCAGACTGCTGTTTCTGCCGCTCTGTTTCCAGACTCCTGTTTCTCACCCTCTGTTTCCAGCCTCCAGTTTCTCGCCCTCTGTTTCCAGACTCCTGTTTCTGCCCTCCTGTTTCCTGCCTCCTGTTTCGCCACACTGTTTCCAGACTCCTGTTTCTCCCCCTCTGTTTACACACACCTGTTTCTCCCCCTCTGTTTTCAGACTCCTGTTTCTGCCCCTCTGTTTCCAGACTCCTGTTTCTCCCCCTCTGTTTCCAGACTCCTGTTTCTCCCCCTCTCTTTCCAGACTCCTGTTTCTCCCCCTCTGTTTCCAGACTCCTGTTCCTCCCCCTCTGTTTCCAGTCTCCTGTTTCTCCCCCTCTGTTTCCAGACTCCTGTTTCTCACCCTCTGTTTCCAGGCTCCTGTTTCTGCCCCTCTGTTTCCAGACTCCTCTTTCTGCCCCTCTGTTTCCAGCCTCCTGTTTCTCCCCCTCTGTTTCCAGACTCCTGTTTCTGCCCCTCTGTTTCCAGACTCCTGTTTCTGGCCCTCTGTTTCCAGACGCCTGTTTCTCACCCTCTTTTTCCAGACTCCTGTTTCTCCCCCTCTGTATCCAGACTCCTGTTTCTGCCCCTCTGTATCCAGACTCCTGTTTCTGCCTCTCTGTTTCCAGACTCCTGTTTCTGCCCCTCTGTTTCCAGACGCCTGTTTCTCACCGTCTGTTTCCAGACTGCTGTTTCTCCCCCTCTGTATGCAGACTCCTGTTTCTGCCCCTCTGTTTCCAGCCTCCTGTTTCTGCGCCTCTGTTCCCAGCATCCTGTTTCTCCCCTTCTGTTTCCACATTCCTGTTTCTGCCCCACTGTTTCCAGACTCCTGTTTCTCACCCTCTGCTTCCAGACTCCTGTTTCTCCGCCTCCGTTTCCAGACTCCTGTTTCTGCCCCTCTGTTTCCACACTCCTGTTTCTCACCCTCTGTTTCCAGACTCCTGTTTCTCCCCGTCGATTTCCAGACTCCTGTTTTTCCCCCTCTGTTTGCAGACTCCTGTTTCTGCCGCTCTGTTTCCAGACTCCTGTTTTCACCCTCTGTTTCCAGCCTCCAGTTTCTCGCCCTCTGTTTCCAGACTCCTGTTCTGCCCCTCTGTTTCCAGACACCTGTTTCTGCCCCTCTGTTTCCAGACTCCTGTTTCTCCCCCTCTGTTTCCTGCCTCCTGTTTCTCCCCCTCTGTTTCCAGTCTCCTGTTTCTCACCCTCTGTTTCCAGACTCCTGTTTCTCACCCTCAGTTTCCAGGCTCCTGTTTCTGCCCCACTGTTTCCAGACTCCTCTTTCTGCCCCTCTGTTTCCAGCCTCCTGTTTCTGCCCCTCTGTTTCCACCCTCCTGTTTCTCCCCCTCTGTTTCCAGACTCCTGTTTCTCCTCCTCTGTTTACAGACTCCTGTTTCTCCCCCTCTGTTTTAAGACTCCTGTTTCTGCCCCTCTGTTTCCAGACTCCTGTTTCTCCCCCTCTGTTTCCAGACTCCTGTTTCTCCCCCTCTGTTTCCAGACTCATGTTTCTCCCCCTCTGTTTCCAGGCTCCTGTTTCTCCCCCTCTGTTTCCAGTCTCCTGTTTCTCCACCTCTGTTTCCAGACTCCTGTTTCTCACCCTCTGTTTCCAGGCTCCTGTTTCTGCGCCTCTGTTTCGAGCCTCCTGTCTCTCCCCCTCTGTTTCCAGCCTCCTGTTTCTCCACCTCTGTTACCAGACCCCTGTTTCTCCTCCTCTGTTTACAGGCTCCTTTTTAACCCCTCTGTTTTCAGACTCCTGATTCTGCCCCTTTGTTTCCATACTCCTGTTTCTCCCCCTCTGTTTCCAGACTCCTGCTTCTCCCCCTCTGTTTCCAGCCTCCTGTTTCTGCCCCTCTGTTTCCAGACTCCTGTTTCTGCCCCTCTGTTTCCAGCCTCCTGTTTCTCCCCCTCTGTTTCCAGACTCCTGTTTCTCCCCCTCTGTTTCCAGACTCCTGTTTCTGCCCCTCTGTTTCCAGTCTCCTGTTTCTGCCCCTCTGTTTCCACACTCCTGTTTCAACCCCTCTGTTTCCAGACTCCTGTTTCGGCCCCTCTGATTCCAGCCTCCTGTTTCTCCCCCTCTGTTTCCAGACTCCTGTTTCTCCCCCTCTGTTTCCAGACTCCTGTTTCAACCCCTCTGTTTCCAGACTCCTGTTTCGGCCCCTCTGATTCCAGACTCCTGTTTCTGCCCCTCTGATTCCAGACTCCTGTTTCTGCCCCTCTGCATCCAGACTCCGGTTTCTGCCTCTCTGTCTCCAGACTCCTGTTTCTCCCCCTCTTTTTCCAACCTCCTGTTTCTCCACCTCTGTTTCCAGACTCCTGTTTCTCCGCCTCTGTTTCCAGACTCCTGATTCTGCCCCTCTGTTTCCAGACTCCGGTTTATGCCCCTCTGTTTCCAGACTCCTGTTTTTCACCCTCTGTTTCCAGACTCCTGTTTCTCCCCGTCTATTTCCAGTCTCCTGTTTCTCCCCCACTGTTTCCAGACTCCTGTTTCTGCCGCTCTGTTTCCAGACTCCTGTTTCTCACCCTCTGTTTCCAGCCTCCAGTTTCTCGCCCTCTGTTTCCAGACTCCTGTTTCTGCCCCTCTGTTCCAGCCTCCTGTTTCTGCCCCTCTGTTTCCAGACTCCTGTTTCTGCCCCTCTGTTTCCAGACTCCTGTTTCTCCCCCTCTGTTTCCAGACTCCTGTCTCTCACCCTCTGTATCCAGTCTCCTGTTTCTGCCCCGTTGTTTCTAGCCTCCTGTTTCTGCCCCTCTGTTTCCAGCCTCCTGTTTCTCGCCGTCTGTTTCCAGACTCCTGTTTCTCCCCCTCTGTTTACAGACTCCTGTTTCTGCCCCTCTGTTTCCAGACTCCTGTTTCTCCCACTCTGTTTCCAGACTCCTGTTTCTCACCCTCTATTTCGAGACTCCTGTTTCTCCCCGTCTGTTTCCAGACTGCTGTTTCTCCCTCTCCGCTTCCAGTCTCCTGTTTCAGCCCCTCCGTTTCCAGACTCCTGTTTCTCACCCTCTGTTTCCACACTCCTGTTTCTGCCCCTCTGTTTCCAGCCTCCTGTTTCTGCCCCTCTGTTTCCAGACTCCTGTTTCTCCCCCTCTGTTTACAGCCTCCTGTTTCTCCCCCTCTGTTTCCAGACTCCTGTTTCTCCCCCTCTGTTTCCACTCTCCGGTCTCTCCCCCTCTGTTTCCACACTCCTGTTTATGCCCCTCTGTTTCCAGCCTCCTGTTTCTCCCCCTCTGGGTCCAGACTCCTGTTTCTCCCCCTCTGTTTCCAGACTCCTGTTTCTCCCCCTCTGTTTCCAGTCTCCTGTCTCTCCCCCTCTGTTTCCAGGCTCCTGTTTCTGCCCCTCTGTTTCCAGACTCCTGTTTCTCCCCCTCTGTTTCCAGCCTCCTGTTTCTCCCCCTCTGTTTCCAGACTCCTGTTTCTCCCCCTCTGTTTCCAGTCTCCTGTCTCTCCCCCTCTGTTTCCAGACTCCTGTTTATGCCCCTCTGTTTCCAGCCTCCTGTTTCTCCCCCTCTGTGTCCAGACTCCTGTTTCTCCCCCTCTGTTTCCAGACTCCTGTTTCTCCCCCTCTGTTTCCAGTCTCCTGTCTCTCCCCCTCTGTTTCCACACTCCTGTTTCTGCCCCTCTGTTTCCAGACTCCTGTTTCTGCCCCTCTGTTTCCAGACTCCTGTTTCTGCCTCTCTGTTTCCAGTCTCCTGTTTCTGCCCCTCTGTTCCAGCCTCCTGTTTCACACCCTCTGTTTCCAGCCTCCTGTTTCTGCCCCTCTGTTTCCAGACTCCTGTTTCTCCCCCTCTGTTTCCAGCCTCCTGTTTCACCCCCTCTGTTTCCAGACTCCTGTTTCTCCCCCTCTGTTTCCAGTCTCCTGTCTCTCCCCCTCTGTTTCCAGACTCCTGTTTATGCCCCTCTGTTTCCAGCCTCCTGTTTCTCCCCCTCTGTGTCCAGAATCCTGTTTCTTCCCCTCTGTTTCCAGACTCCTGTTTCTCCCCCTCTGTTTCCAGTCTCCTGTCTCTCCCCCTCTGTTTCCAGGCTCCTGTTTCTGCCCCTCTGTTTCCAGCCTCCGCTTTCTGCCCCTCTGTTTCCAGCCTCCTGTTTCTCCCCATCTGTTTCCAAACTCTTGTTTCTCCCCCTCTGTTTCCAGACTCCTGTTTCTGCCCCTCTGTTTCCAGACTCCTGTTCTCCCCCTCTGTTTCCTGACTCCTGTTTCTGCCCCTCTGTTTCCAGACTCCTGTTTCTCACCCTCTGTTTCCAGTCTCCTGTTTCAGCCCCTCTTTTTCCAGCCTCCTGTTTCTGCCCCTCTGTTTCCAGACTCCTGTTTCTCACCCTCTGTTTCCAGTCTCCTGTTTCAGCCCCTCTTTTTCCAGCCTCCTGTTTCTGCCCCTCTGTTTCCAGACTCCTGTTTCTCCCCCTCTGTTTCCAGTCTCCTGTTTCTGCCCCTCTGTTTCCAGACTCCTGTTTCTCCCCCTCTGTTTCCTGACTCCTGTTTCTGCCCCTCTGTTTCCAGACTCCTGTTTCTCACCCTCTGTTTCCAGTCTCCTGTTTCAGCCCCTCTTTTTCCAGCCTCCTGTTTCTGCCCCTCTGTTTCCACACTCCTGTTTCTCACCCTCTGTTTCCAGACTCCTGTTTCTGCCCCTCTGTTTCCAGACGCCTGTTTCTCACCCTCTGTTTCCAGACTCCTGTTTCACCCCCTCTGTTTCCAGACTCCTGTTTCTGCCCCTCTGATTCCAGACTCCTGTTTCTGCCCCTCTGATTCCAGACTCCTGTTTCTGCCCCTCTGTATCCAGACTCCTGTTTCTGCCTCTCTGTTTCCAGACTCCTGTTTCTCCCCCTCTGTTCCAGCCTCCTCTTTCTCACCCTCTGTTTCCAGACTCCTGTTTCTCCGCCTCTGTTTCCAGACTCCTGTTTCTCCCCCTCTGTGTCCAGACTCCTGTTTCTCCCCCTCTGTTTCCAGACTCCTGTTTCTCCCCCTCTGTTTCCAGTCTCCTGTCTCTCCCCCTCTGTTTCCAGGCTCCTGTTTCTGCCCCTCTGTTTCCAGCCTCCTCTTTCTGCCCCTCTGTTTCCAGCCTCCTGTTTCTCCCCATCTGTTTCCAGACTCTTGTTTCTCCCCGTCTGTTTCCAGACTCCGGTTTCTGGCCCTCTGTTTCCAGAGTCCTGATTCCCCCCCTCTGTTTCCAGACTCCTTTTTCTCCCCCTCTGTGTACACACTCCTGTTTCTCCCCCTCTGTTTCCAGACTCCTGTTTCTCCCCCTCTGTTTCCAGTCTCCTGTCTCTCCCCCTCTGTTTCCAGGCTCCTGTTTCTGCCCCTCTGTTTCCAGCCTCCTCTTTCTGCCCCTCTGTTTCCAGCCTCCTGTTTCTCCCCATCTGTTTCCAGACTCTTGTTTCTCCCCGTCTGTTTCCAGACTCCGGTTTCTGGCCCTCTGTTTCCAGAGTCCTGTTTCCCCCCCTCTGTTTCCAGACTCCTTTTTCTCCCCCTCTGTTTCCAGACTCCTGTTTCTCCCCCTCTGTTTCCAGACTCCTGTTTCTCCCCCTCTGTTTCCAGACTCCTGTTTCTGCCCCTCTGTTTCCAGACTCCTGTTTCTCACCCTCTGTTTCCAGTCTCCTGTTTCAGCCCCTCTTTTTCCAGCCTCCTGTTTCTGCCCCTCTGTTTCCAGACTCCTGTTTCGGCCCCTCTGATTCCAGACTCCTGTTTCTGCCCCTCTGATTCCAGACTCCTGTTTCTGCCCCTCTGCATCCAGACTCCGGTTTCTGCCTCTCTGTTTCCAGACTCCTGTTTCTCCCCCTCTGTTTCCAGCCTCCTGTTTCTCCACCTCTGTTTCCAGACTCCTGTTTTTCCGCCTCTGTTTCCAGACTCCTGTTTCTGCCCCTCTGTTTCCAGACTCCGGTTTATGCCCCTCTGTTTCCAGACTCCTGTTTTTCACCCTCTGTTTCCAGACTCCTGTTTCTCCCCGTCTATTTCCAGTCTCCTGTTTCTCCTCCTCTGTTTCCAGACTTCTGTTTCTGCCGCTCTGTTTCCAGACTCCAGTTTCTCACCCTCTGTTTCCAGCCTCCAGTTTCTCGCCCTCTGTTCCCAGACTCCTGTTTCTGCCCCTCTGTTTCCAGACTCCTGTTTCTCCCCCTCTGTTTCCAGACTCCTGTCTCTCACCCTCTGTATCCAGTCTCCTGTTTCTGCCCCGCTGTTTCTAGCCCCCTGTTTCTGCCCCTCTGTTTCCACCCTCCTGTTTCTCGCCGTCTGTTTCCAGACTCCTGTTTCTCCCCCTCTGTTTACAGACTCCTGTTTCTCCCCTCTGTTTCCAGACTCCTGTTTCTCCCACTCTGTTTCCAGACTCCTGTTTCTCACCCTCTATTTCGAGACTCCTGTTTCTCCCGGTCTGTTTCCAGACTGCTGTTTCTCCCTCTCCGTATCCAGTCTCCTGTTTCAGCCCCTCCGTTTCCAGACTCCTGTTTCTCACCCTCTGTTTCCACACTCCTGTTTCTGCCCCTCTGTTTCCAGACTCCTGTTTCTGCCTCTCTGTTTCCAGTCTCCTGTTTCTGCCCCTCTGTTCCAGCCTCCTGTTTCACACCCTCTGTTTCCAGCCTCCTGTTTCTGCCCCTCTGTTTCCAGACTCCTGTTTCTCCCCCTCTGTTTCCAGCCTCCTGTTTCTCCCCCTCTGTTTCCAGACTCCTGTTTCTCCCCCTCTGTTTCCAGTCTCCTGTCTCTCCCCCTCTGTTTCCAGACTCCTGTTTATGCCCCTCTGTTTCCAGCCTCCTGTTTCTCCCCCTCTGTGTCCAGACTCCTGTTTCTCCCCCTCTGTTTCCAGACTCCTGTTTCTCCCCCTCTGTTTCCAGTCTCCTGTCTCTCCCCCTCTGTTTCCAGGCTCCTGTTTCTGCCCCTCTGTTTCCAGACTCCTGTTTCTCCCCCTCTGTTTCCAGCCTCCTGTTTCTCCCCCTCTGTTTCCAGACTCCTGTTTCTCCCC